>NW_027462431.1:0-62765 GCF_050947455.1 Rhinoderma darwinii
ATTTACTTGTCAATAACTCGCCTGGGAAACATCCAGAGAAGTCAAACACAGTGCTCCTATACTAATTGCCAGGCGCTGAGACGAATGCCGCCAAGATCGAGCGTCTAGGACTTACGGTTCAGGAGTTATTCACAGAAACATGGTTCTGAACATGCTGCCAATTGCTCGCCTGGGAAACATGCAGAGAAGTCCAAGATAGTGTTTTTTAGACTGGCTGCCACGAGCTGAATCGAATGCAGCCAAGAGCGAGCGTCTAGGACTTACGGTTCAGGAGTTATTCACAGAAACATGGTTCTGAACATGCTGCCAATTTCTCGCCTGGGAAACATGCAGAGAAGTCCAAGATAGTGTTTTTTAGACTGGCTGCCACGAGCTGAATCGAATGCAGCCAAGAGCGAGCGTCTAGGACTTACGGTTCAGGAGTTATTCACAGAAACATGGTTCTTTTACTGCCAGCCGCGAAAGCGAAAATAACCAAGATCGAGCGTCTAGGATTTACTTGTCAATAACTCGCCTGGGAAACATCCAGAGAAGTCAAACACAGTGCTCCTATACTAATTGCCAGGCGCTGAGACGAATGCCGCCAAGATCGAGCGTCTAGGACTTACGGTTCAGGAGTTATTCACAGAAACATGGTTCTGAACATGCTGCCAATTTCTCGCCTGGGAAACATGCAGAGAAGTCCAAGATAGTGTTTTTTAGACTGGCTGCCACGAGCTGAATCGAATGCAGCCAAGAGCGAGCGTCTAGGACTTACGGTTCAGGAGTTATTCACAGAAACATGGTTCTGAACATGCTGCCAATTTCTCGCCTGGGAAACATGCAGAGAAGTCCAAGATAGTGTTTTTTAGACTGGCTGCCACGAGCTGAATCGAATGCAGCCAAGAGCGAGCGTCTAGGACTTACGGTTCAGGAGTTATTCACAGAAACATGGTTCTGAACATGCTGCCAATTGCTCGCCTGGGAAACATGCAGAGAAGTCCAAGATAGTGTTTTTTAGACTGGCTGCCACGAGCTGAATCGAATGCAGCCAAGAGCGAGCGTCTAGGACTTACGGTTCAGGAGTTATTCACAGAAACATGGTTCTGAACATGCTGCCAATTTCTCGCCTGGGAAACATGCAGAGAAGTCCAAGATAGTGTTTTTTAGACTGGCTGCCACGAGCTGAATCGAATGCAGCCAAGAGCGAGCGTCTAGGACTTACGGTTCAGGAGTTATTCACAGAAACATGGTTCTGAACATGCTGCCAATTGCTCGCCTGGGAAACATGCAGAGAAGTCCAAGATAGTGTTTTTTAGACTGGCTGCCACGAGCTGAATCGAATGCAGCCAAGAGCGAGCGTCTAGGACTTACGGTTCAGGAGTTATTCACAGAAACATGGTTCTGAACATGCTGCCAATTTCTCGCCTGGGAAACATGCAGAGAAGTCCAAGATAGTGTTTTTTAGACTGGCTGCCACGAGCTGAATCGAATGCAGCCAAGAGCGAGCGTCTAGGACTTACGGTTCAGGAGTTATTCACAGAAACATGGTTCTGAACATGCTGCCAATTTCTCGCCTGGGAAACATGCAGAGAAGTCCAAGATAGTGTTTTTTAGACTGGCTGCCACGAGCTGAATCGAATGCAGCCAAGAGCGAGCGTCTAGGACTTACGGTTCAGGAGTTATTCACAGAAACATGGTTCTTTTACTGCCAGCCGCGAAAGCGAAAATAACCAAGATCGAGCGTCTAGGATTTACTTGTCAATAACTCGCCTGGGAAACATCCAGAGAAGTCAAACACAGTGCTCCTATACTAATTGCCAGGCGCTGAGACGAATGCCGCCAAGATCGAGCGTCTAGGACTTACGGTTCAGGAGTTATTCACAGAAACATGGTTCTGAACATGCTGCCAATTGCTCGCCTGGGAAACATGCAGAGAAGTCCAAGATAGTGTTTTTTAGACTGGCTGCCACGAGCTGAATCGAATGCAGCCAAGAGCGAGCGTCTAGGACTTACGGTTCAGGAGTTATTCACAGAAACATGGTTCTGAACATGCTGCCAATTTCTCGCCTGGGAAACATGCAGAGAAGTCCAAGATAGTGTTTTTTTAGACTGGCTGCCACGAGCTGAATCGAATGCAGCCAAGAGCGAGCGTCTAGGACTTACGGTTCAGGAGTTATTCACAGAAACATGGTTCTTTTACTGCCAGCCGCGAAAGCGAAAATAACCAAGATCGAGCGTCTAGGATTTACTTGTCAATAACTCGCCTGGGAAACATCCAGAGAAGTCAAACACAGTGCTCCTATACTAATTGCCAGGCGCTGAGACGAATGCCGCCAAGATCGAGCGTCTAGGACTTACGGTTCAGGAGTTATTCACAGAAACATGGTTCTGAACATGCTGCCAATTTCTCGCCTGGGAAACATGCAGAGAAGTCCAAGATAGTGTTTTTTAGACTGGCTGCCACGAGCTGAATCGAATGCAGCCAAGAGCGAGCGTCTAGGACTTACGGTTCAGGAGTTATTCACAGAAACATGGTTCTGAACATGCTGCCAATTTCTCGCCTGGGAAACATGCAGAGAAGTCCAAGATAGTGTTTTTTAGACTGGCTGCCACGAGCTGAATCGAATGCAGCCAAGAGCGAGCGTCTAGGACTTACGGTTCAGGAGTTATTCACAGAAACATGGTTCTGAACATGCTGCCAATTGCTCGCCTGGGAAACATGCAGAGAAGTCCAAGATAGTGTTTTTTAGACTGGCTGCCACGAGCTGAATCGAATGCAGCCAAGAGCGAGCGTCTAGGACTTACGGTTCAGGAGTTATTCACAGAAACATGGTTCTGAACATGCTGCCAATTTCTCGCCTGGGAAACATGCAGAGAAGTCCAAGATAGTGTTTTTTAGACTGGCTGCCACGAGCTGAATCGAATGCAGCCAAGAGCGAGCGTCTAGGACTTACGGTTCAGGAGTTATTCACAGAAACATGGTTCTGAACATGCTGCCAATTTCTCGCCTGGGAAACATGCAGAGAAGTCCAAGATAGTGTTTTTTAGACTGGCTGCCACGAGCTGAATCGAATGCAGCCAAGAGCGAGCGTCTAGGACTTACGGTTCAGGAGTTATTCACAGAAACATGGTTCTTTTACTGCCAGCCGCGAAAGCGAAAATAACCAAGATCGAGCGTCTAGGATTTACTTGTCAATAACTCGCCTGGGAAACATCCAGAGAAGTCAAACACAGTGCTCCTATACTAATTGCCAGGCGCTGAGACGAATGCCGCCAAGATCGAGCGTCTAGGACTTACGGTTCAGGAGTTATTCACAGAAACATGGTTCTGAACATGCTGCCAATTGCTCGCCTGGGAAACATGCAGAGAAGTCCAAGATAGTGTTTTTTAGACTGGCTGCCACGAGCTGAATCGAATGCAGCCAAGAGCGAGCGTCTAGGACTTACGGTTCAGGAGTTATTCACAGAAACATGGTTCTGAACATGCTGCCAATTTCTCGCCTGGGAAACATGCAGAGAAGTCCAAGATAGTGTTTTTTAGACTGGCTGCCACGAGCTGAATCGAATGCAGCCAAGAGCGAGCGTCTAGGACTTACGGTTCAGGAGTTATTCACAGAAACATGGTTCTTTTACTGCCAGCCGCGAAAGCGAAAATAACCAAGATCGAGCGTCTAGGATTTACTTGTCAATAACTCGCCTGGGAAACATCCAGAGAAGTCAAACACAGTGCTCCTATACTAATTGCCAGGCGCTGAGACGAATGCCGCCAAGATCGAGCGTCTAGGACTTACGGTTCAGGAGTTATTCACAGAAACATGGTTCTGAACATGCTGCCAATTTCTCGCCTGGGAAACATGCAGAGAAGTCCAAGATAGTGTTTTTTAGACTGGCTGCCACGAGCTGAATCGAATGCAGCCAAGAGCGAGCGTCTAGGACTTACGGTTCAGGAGTTATTCACAGAAACATGGTTCTGAACATGCTGCCAATTTCTCGCCTGGGAAACATGCAGAGAAGTCCAAGATAGTGTTTTTTTAGACTGGCTGCCACGAGCTGAATCGAATGCAGCCAAGAGCGAGCGTCTAGGACTTACGGTTCAGGAGTTATTCACAGAAACATGGTTCTGAACATGCTGCCAATTGCTCGCCTGGGAAACATGCAGAGAAGTCCAAGATAGTGTTTTTTAGACTGGCTGCCACGAGCTGAATCGAATGCAGCCAAGAGCGAGCGTCTAGGACTTACGGTTCAGGAGTTATTCACAGAAACATGGTTCTGAACATGCTGCCAATTTCTCGCCTGGGAAACATGCAGAGAAGTCCAAGATAGTGTTTTTTAGACTGGCTGCCACGAGCTGAATCGAATGCAGCCAAGAGCGAGCGTCTAGGACTTACGGTTCAGGAGTTATTCACAGAAACATGGTTCTGAACATGCTGCCAATTGCTCGCCTGGGAAACATGCAGAGAAGTCCAAGATAGTGTTTTTTAGACTGGCTGCCACGAGCTGAATCGAATGCAGCCAAGAGCGAGCGTCTAGGACTTACGGTTCAGGAGTTATTCACAGAAACATGGTTCTGAACATGCTGCCAATTTCTCGCCTGGGAAACATGCAGAGAAGTCCAAGATAGTGTTTTTTAGACTGGCTGCCACGAGCTGAATCGAATGCAGCCAAGAGCGAGCGTCTAGGACTTACGGTTCAGGAGTTATTCACAGAAACATGGTTCTGAACATGCTGCCAATTGCTCGCCTGGGAAACATGCAGAGAAGTCCAAGATAGTGTTTTTTAGACTGGCTGCCACGAGCTGAATCGAATGCAGCCAAGAGCGAGCGTCTAGGACTTACGGTTCAGGAGTTATTCACAGAAACATGGTTCTGAACATGCTGCCAATTTCTCGCCTGGGAAACATGCAGAGAAGTCCAAGATAGTGTTTTTTAGACTGGCTGCCACGAGCTGAATCGAATGCAGCCAAGAGCGAGCGTCTAGGACTTACGGTTCAGGAGTTATTCACAGAAACATGGTTCTTTTACTGCCAGCCGCGAAAGCGAAAATAACCAAGATCGAGCGTCTAGGATTTACTTGTCAATAACTCGCCTGGGAAACATCCAGAGAAGTCAAACACAGTGCTCCTATACTAATTGCCAGGCGCTGAGACGAATGCCGCCAAGATCGAGCGTCTAGGACTTACGGTTCAAGAATTAGCTTTAGAAACATTTGCCTTAGGAACATGCAGAGAAGTCCAAGATAGTGTTTTTTAGACTGGCTGCCACGAGCTGAATCGAATGCAGCCAAGAGCGAGCGTCTGTGACTTACGGTTCAGGAGTTATTCACAGAAACATGGTTCTGAACATGCTGCCAATTGCTCGCCTGGGAAACATGCAGAGAAGTCCAAGATAGTGTTTTTTAGACTGGCTGCCACGAGCTGAATCGAATGCAGCCAAGAGCGAGCGTCTAGGACTTACGGTTCAGGAGTTATTCACAGAAACATGGTTCTGAACATGCTGCCAATTGCTCGCCTGGGAAACATGCAGAGAAGTCCAAGATAGTGTTTTTTAGACTGGCTGCCACGAGCTGAATCGAATGCAGCCAAGAGCGAGCGTCTAGGACTTACGGTTCAGGAGTTATTCACAGAAACATGGTTCTTTTACTGCCAGCCGCGAAAGCGAAAATAACCAAGATCGAGCGTCTAGGATTTACTTGTCAATAACTCGCCTGGGAAACATCCAGAGAAGTCAAACACAGTGCTCCTATACTAATTGCCAGGCGCTGAGACGAATTCCGCCAAGATCGAGCGTCTAGGACTTACGGTTCAGGAGTTATTCACAGAAACATGGTTCTGAACATGCTGCCAATTTCTCGCCTGGGAAACATGCAGAGAAGTCCAAGATAGTGTTTTTTAGACTGGCTGCCACGAGCTGAATCGAATGCAGCCAAGAGCGAGCGTCTAGGACTTACGGTTCAGGAGTTATTCACAGAAACATGGTTCTTTTACTGCCAGCCGCGAAAGCGAAAATAACCAAGATCGAGCGTCTAGGATTTACTTGTCAATAACTCGCCTGGGAAACATCCAGAGAAGTCAAACACAGTGCTCCTATACTAATTGCCAGGCGCTGAGACGAATGCCGCCAAGATCGAGCGTCTAGGACTTACGGTTCAGGAGTTATTCACAGAAACATGGTTCTGAACATGCTGCCAATTTCTCGCCTGGGAAACATGCAGAGAAGTCCAAGATAGTGTTTTTTAGACTGGCTGCCACGAGCTGAATCGAATGCAGCCAAGAGCGAGCGTCTAGGACTTACGGTTCAGGAGTTATTCACAGAAACATGGTTCTGAACATGCTGCCAATTGCTCGCCTGGGAAACATGCAGAGAAGTCCAAGATAGTGTTTTTTAGACTGGCTGCCACGAGCTGAATCGAATGCAGCCAAGAGCGAGCGTCTAGGACTTACGGTTCAGGAGTTATTCACAGAAACATGGTTCTGAACATGCTGCCAATTTCTCGCCTGGGAAACATGCAGAGAAGTCCAAGATAGTGTTTTTTAGACTGGCTGCCACGAGCTGAATCGAATGCAGCCAAGAGCGAGCGTCTAGGACTTACGGTTCAGGAGTTATTCACAGAAACATGGTTCTGAACATGCTGCCAATTGCTCGCCTGGGAAACATGCAGAGAAGTCCAAGATAGTGTTTTTTAGACTGGCTGCCACGAGCTGAATCGAATGCAGCCAAGAGCGAGCGTCTAGGACTTACGGTTCAGGAGTTATTCACAGAAACATGGTTCTGAACATGCTGCCAATTTCTCGCCTGGGAAACATGCAGAGAAGTCCAAGATAGTGTTTTTTAGACTGGCTGCCACGAGCTGAATCGAATGCAGCCAAGAGCGAGCGTCTAGGACTTACGGTTCAGGAGTTATTCACAGAAACATGGTTCTTTTACTGCCAGCCGCGAAAGCGAAAATAACCAAGATCGAGCGTCTAGGATTTACTTGTCAATAACTCGCCTGGGAAACATCCAGAGAAGTCAAACACAGTGCTCCTATACTAATTGCCAGGCGCTGAGACGAATGCCGCCAAGATCGAGCGTCTAGGACTTACGGTTCAGGAGTTATTCACAGAAACATGGTTCTGAACATGCTGCCAATTGCTCGCCTGGGAAACATGCAGAGAAGTCCAAGATAGTGTTTTTTAGACTGGCTGCCACGAGCTGAATCGAATGCAGCCAAGAGCGAGCGTCTAGGACTTACGGTTCAGGAGTTATTCACAGAAACATGGTTCTGAACATGCTGCCAATTTCTCGCCTGGGAAACATGCAGAGAAGTCCAAGATAGTGTTTTTTAGACTGGCTGCCACGAGCTGAATCGAATGCAGCCAAGAGCGAGCGTCTAGGACTTACGGTTCAGGAGTTATTCACAGAAACATGGTTCTTTTACTGCCAGCCGCGAAAGCGAAAATAACCAAGATCGAGCGTCTAGGATTTACTTGTCAATAACTCGCCTGGGAAACATCCAGAGAAGTCAAACACAGTGCTCCTATACTAATTGCCAGGCGCTGAGACGAATGCCGCCAAGATCGAGCGTCTAGGACTTACGGTTCAGGAGTTATTCACAGAAACATGGTTCTGAACATGCTGCCAATTTCTCGCCTGGGAAACATGCAGAGAAGTCCAAGATAGTGTTTTTTAGACTGGCTGCCACGAGCTGAATCGAATGCAGCCAAGAGCGAGCGTCTAGGACTTACGGTTCAGGAGTTATTCACAGAAACATGGTTCTGAACATGCTGCCAATTTCTCGCCTGGGAAACATGCAGAGAAGTCCAAGATAGTGTTTTTTAGACTGGCTGCCACGAGCTGAATCGAATGCAGCCAAGAGCGAGCGTCTAGGACTTACGGTTCAGGAGTTATTCACAGAAACATGGTTCTTTTACTGCCAGCCGCGAAAGCGAAAATAACCAAGATCGAGCGTCTAGGATTTACTTGTCAATAACTCGCCTGGGAAACATCCAGAGAAGTCAAACACAGTGCTCCTATACTAATTGCCAGGCGCTGAGACGAATGCCGCCAAGATCGAGCGTCTAGGACTTACGGTTCAGGAGTTATTCACAGAAACATGGTTCTGAACATGCTGCCAATTGCTCGCCTGGGAAACATGCAGAGAAGTCCAAGATAGTGTTTTTTAGACTGGCTGCCACGAGCTGAATCGAATGCAGCCAAGAGCGAGCGTCTAGGACTTACGGTTCAGGAGTTATTCACAGAAACATGGTTCTGAACATGCTGCCAATTTCTCGCCTGGGAAACATGCAGAGAAGTCCAAGATAGTGTTTTTTAGACTGGCTGCCACGAGCTGAATCGAATGCAGCCAAGAGCGAGCGTCTAGGACTTACGGTTCAGGAGTTATTCACAGAAACATGGTTCTTTTACTGCCAGCCGCGAAAGCGAAAATAACCAAGATCGAGCGTCTAGGATTTACTTGTCAATAACTCGCCTGGGAAACATCCAGAGAAGTCAAACACAGTGCTCCTATACTAATTGCCAGGCGCTGAGACGAATGCCGCCAAGATCGAGCGTCTAGGACTTACGGTTCAGGAGTTATTCACAGAAACATGGTTCTGAACATGCTGCCAATTTCTCGCCTGGGAAACATGCAGAGAAGTCCAAGATAGTGTTTTTTAGACTGGCTGCCACGAGCTGAATCGAATGCAGCCAAGAGCGAGCGTCTAGGACTTACGGTTTAGGAGTTATTCACAGAAACATGGTTCTGAACATGCTGCCAATTGCTCGCCTGGGAAACATGCAGAGAAGTCCAAGATAGTGTTTTTTAGACTGGCTGCCACGAGCTGAATCGAATGCAGCCAAGAGCGAGCGTCTAGGACTTACGGTTCAGGAGTTATTCACAGAAACATGGTTCTGAACATGCTGCCAATTTCTCGCCTGGGAAACATGCAGAGAAGTCCAAGATAGTGTTTTTTAGACTGGCTGCCACGAGCTGAATCGAATGCAGCCAAGAGCGAGCGTCTAGGACTTACGGTTCAGGAGTTATTCACAGAAACATGGTTCTGAACATGCTGCCAATTGCTCGCCTGGGAAACATGCAGAGAAGTCCAAGATAGTGTTTTTTAGACTGGCTGCCACGAGCTGAATCGAATGCAGCCAAGAGCGAGCGTCTAGGACTTACGGTTCAGGAGTTATTCACAGAAACATGGTTCTGAACATGCTGCCAATTGCTCGCCTGGGAAACATGCAGAGAAGTCCAAGATAGTGTTTTTTAGACTGGCTGCCACGAGCTGAATCGAATGCAGCCAAGAGCGAGCGTCTAGGACTTACGGTTCAGGAGTTATTCACAGAAACATGGTTCTGAACATGCTGCCAATTTCTCGCCTGGGAAACATGCAGAGAAGTCCAAGATAGTGTTTTTTAGACTGGCTGCCACGAGCTGAATCGAATGCAGCCAAGAGCGAGCGTCTAGGACTTACGGTTCAGGAGTTATTCACAGAAACATGGTTCTGAACATGCTGCCAATTGCTCGCCTGGGAAACATGCAGAGAAGTCCAAGATAGTGTTTTTTAGACTGGCTGCCACGAGCTGAATCGAATGCAGCCAAGAGCGAGCGTCTAGGACTTACGGTTCAGGAGTTATTCACAGAAACATGGTTCTGAACATGCTGCCAATTTCTCGCCTGGGAAACATGCAGAGAAGTCCAAGATAGTGTTTTTTAGACTGGCTGCCACGAGCTGAATCGAATGCAGCCAAGAGCGAGCGTCTAGGACTTACGGTTCAGGAGTTATTCACAGAAACATGGTTCTGAACATGCTGCCAATTTCTCGCCTGGGAAACATGCAGAGAAGTCCAAGATAGTGTTTTTTAGACTGGCTGCCACGAGCTGAATCGAATGCAGCCAAGAGCGAGCGTCTAGGACTTACGGTTCAGGAGTTATTCACAGAAACATGGTTCTTTTACTGCCAGCCGCGAAAGCGAAAATAACCAAGATCGAGCGTCTAGGATTTACTTGTCAATAACTCGCCTGGGAAACATCCAGAGAAGTCAAACACAGTGCTCCTATACTAATTGCCAGGCGCTGAGACGAATGCCGCCAAGATCGAGCGTCTAGGACTTACGGTTCAGGAGTTATTCACAGAAACATGGTTCTGAACATGCTGCCAATTTCTCGCCTGGGAAACATGCAGAGAAGTCCAAGATAGTGTTTTTTAGACTGGCTGCCACGAGCTGAATCGAATGCAGCCAAGAGCGAGCGTCTAGGACTTACGGTTCAGGAGTTATTCACAGAAACATGGTTCTGAACATGCTGCCAATTTCTCGCCTGGGAAACATGCAGAGAAGTCCAAGATAGTGTTTTTTAGACTGGCTGCCACGAGCTGAATCGAATGCAGCCAAGAGCGAGCGTCTAGGACTTACGGTTCAGGAGTTATTCACAGAAACATGGTTCTTTTACTGCCAGCCGTGAAAGCGAAAATAACCAAGATCGAGCGTCTAGGATTTACTTGTCAATAACTCGCCTGGGAAACATCCAGAGAAGTCAAACACAGTGCTCCTATACTAATTGCCAGGCGCTGAGACGAATGCCGCCAAGATCGAGCGTCTAGGACTTACGGTTCAGGAGTTATTCACAGAAACATGGTTCTGAACATGCTGCCAATTGCTCGCCTGGGAAACATGCAGAGAAGTCCAAGATAGTGTTTTTTAGACTGGCTGCCACGAGCTGAATCGAATGCAGCCAAGAGCGAGCGTCTAGGACTTACGGTTCAGGAGTTATTCACAGAAACATGGTTCTGAACATGCTGCCAATTTCTCGCCTGGGAAACATGCAGAGAAGTCCAAGATAGTGTTTTTTAGACTGGCTGCCACGAGCTGAATCGAATGCAGCCAAGAGCGAGCGTCTGTGACTTACGGTTCAGGAGTTATTCACAGAAACATGGTTCTGAACATGCTGCCAATTGCTCGCCTGGGAAACATGCAGAGAAGTCCAAGATAGTGTTTTTTAGACTGGCTGCCACGAGCTGAATCGAATGCAGCCAAGAGCGAGCGTCTAGGACTTACGGTTCAGGAGTTATTCACAGAAACATGGTTCTGAACATGCTGCCAATTGCTCGCCTGGGAAACATGCAGAGAAGTCCAAGATAGTGTTTTTTAGACTGGCTGCCACGAGCTGAATCGAATGCAGCCAAGAGCGAGCGTCTAGGACTTACGGTTCAGGAGTTATTCACAGAAACATGGTTCTGAACATGCTGCCAATTGCTCGCCTGGGAAACATGCAGAGAAGTCCAAGATAGTGTTTTTTAGACTGGCTGCCACGAGCTGAATCGAATGCAGCCAAGAGCGAGCGTCTAGGACTTACGGTTCAGGAGTTATTCACAGAAACATGGTTCTTTTACTGCCAGCCGCGAAAGCGAAAATAACCAAGATCGAGCGTCTAGGATTTACTTGTCAATAACTCGCCTGGGAAACATCCAGAGAAGTCAAACACAGTGCTCCTATACTAATTGCCAGGCGCTGAGACGAATGCCGCCAAGATCGAGCGTCTAGGACTTACGGTTCAGGAGTTATTCACAGAAACATGGTTCTGAACATGCTGCCAATTTCTCGCCTGGGAAACATGCAGAGAAGTCCAAGATAGTGTTTTTTAGACTGGCTGCCACGAGCTGAATCGAATGCAGCCAAGAGCGAGCGTCTAGGACTTACGGTTCAGGAGTTATTCACAGAAACATGGTTCTTTTACTGCCAGCCGCGAAAGCGAAAATAACCAAGATCGAGCGTCTAGGATTTACTTGTCAATAACTCGCCTGGGAAACATCCAGAGAAGTCAAACACAGTGCTCCTATACTAATTGCCAGGCGCTGAGACGAATGCCGCCAAGATCGAGCGTCTAGGACTTACGGTTCAGGAGTTATTCACAGAAACATGGTTCTGAACATGCTGCCAATTTCTCGCCTGGGAAACATGCAGAGAAGTCCAAGATAGTGTTTTTTAGACTGGCTGCCACGAGCTGAATCGAATGCAGCCAAGAGCGAGCGTCTAGGACTTACGGTTCAGGAGTTATTCACAGAAACATGGTTCTGAACATGCTGCCAATTGCTCGCCTGGGAAACATGCAGAGAAGTCCAAGATAGTGTTTTTTAGACTGGCTGCCACGAGCTGAATCGAATGCAGCCAAGAGCGAGCGTCTAGGACTTACGGTTCAGGAGTTATTCACAGAAACATGGTTCTGAACATGCTGCCAATTTCTCGCCTGGGAAACATGCAGAGAAGTCCAAGATAGTGTTTTTTAGACTGGCTGCCACGAGCTGAATCGAATGCAGCCAAGAGCGAGCGTCTAGGACTTACGGTTCAGGAGTTATTCACAGAAACATGGTTCTGAACATGCTGCCAATTGCTCGCCTGGGAAACATGCAGAGAAGTCCAAGATAGTGTTTTTTAGACTGGCTGCCACGAGCTGAATCGAATGCAGCCAAGAGCGAGCGTCTAGGACTTACGGTTCAGGAGTTATTCACAGAAACATGGTTCTGAACATGCTGCCAATTGCTCGCCTGGGAAACATGCAGAGAAGTCCAAGATAGTGTTTTTTAGACTGGCTGCCACGAGCTGAATCGAATGCAGCCAAGAGCGAGCGTCTAGGACTTACGGTTCAGGAGTTATTCACAGAAACATGGTTCTGAACATGCTGCCAATTTCTCGCCTGGGAAACATGCAGAGAAGTCCAAGATAGTGTTTTTTAGACTGGCTGCCACGAGCTGAATCGAATGCAGCCAAGAGCGAGCGTCTAGGACTTACGGTTCAGGAGTTATTCACAGAAACATGGTTCTGAACATGCTGCCAATTGCTCGCCTGGGAAACATGCAGAGAAGTCCAAGATAGTGTTTTTTAGACTGGCTGCCACGAGCTGAATCGAATGCAGCCAAGAGCGAGCGTCTAGGACTTACGGTTCAGGAGTTATTCACAGAAACATGGTTCTGAACATGCTGCCAATTTCTCGCCTGGGAAACATGCAGAGAAGTCCAAGATAGTGTTTTTTAGACTGGCTGCCACGAGCTGAATCGAATGCAGCCAAGAGCGAGCGTCTAGGACTTACGGTTCAGGAGTTATTCACAGAAACATGGTTCTGAACATGCTGCCAATTTCTCGCCTGGGAAACATGCAGAGAAGTCCAAGATAGTGTTTTTTAGACTGGCTGCCACGAGCTGAATCGAATGCAGCCAAGAGCGAGCGTCTAGGACTTACGGTTCAGGAGTTATTCACAGAAACATGGTTCTTTTACTGCCAGCCGCGAAAGCGAAAATAACCAAGATCGAGCGTCTAGGATTTACTTGTCAATAACTCGCCTGGGAAACATCCAGAGAAGTCAAACACAGTGCTCCTATACTAATTGCCAGGCGCTGAGACGAATGCCGCCAAGATCGAGCGTCTAGGACTTACGGTTCAGGAGTTATTCACAGAAACATGGTTCTGAACATGCTGCCAATTTCTCGCCTGGGAAACATGCAGAGAAGTCCAAGATAGTGTTTTTTAGACTGGCTGCCACGAGCTGAATCGAATGCAGCCAAGAGCGAGCGTCTAGGACTTACGGTTCAGGAGTTATTCACAGAAACATGGTTCTGAACATGCTGCCAATTTCTCGCCTGGGAAACATGCAGAGAAGTCCAAGATAGTGTTTTTTAGACTGGCTGCCACGAGCTGAATCGAATGCAGCCAAGAGCGAGCGTCTAGGACTTACGGTTCAGGAGTTATTCACAGAAACATGGTTCTTTTACTGCCAGCCGCGAAAGCGAAAATAACCAAGATCGAGCGTCTAGGATTTACTTGTCAATAACTCGCCTGGGAAACATCCAGAGAAGTCAAACACAGTGCTCCTATACTAATTGCCAGGCGCTGAGACGAATGCCGCCAAGATCGAGCGTCTAGGACTTACGGTTCAGGAGTTATTCACAGAAACATGGTTCTGAACATGCTGCCAATTGCTCGCCTGGGAAACATGCAGAGAAGTCCAAGATAGTGTTTTTTAGACTGGCTGCCACGAGCTGAATCGAATGCAGCCAAGAGCGAGCGTCTAGGACTTACGGTTCAGGAGTTATTCACAGAAACATGGTTCTGAACATGCTGCCAATTTCTCGCCTGGGAAACATGCAGAGAAGTCCAAGATAGTGTTTTTTAGACTGGCTGCCACGAGCTGAATCGAATGCAGCCAAGAGCGAGCGTCTGTGACTTACGGTTCAGGAGTTATTCACAGAAACATGGTTCTGAACATGCTGCCAATTGCTCGCCTGGGAAACATGCAGAGAAGTCCAAGATAGTGTTTTTTAGACTGGCTGCCACGAGCTGAATCGAATGCAGCCAAGAGCGAGCGTCTAGGATGTAAAGGATCTGCCAGGCACTGCGGGGTTAACTCCCAGAACTTATCAGTCAGCACCTGAGAATACATCCCTGAGACTGACTCCTGCTTCCACCATTCAGGCTGGCAGGCTTAGGAGTGGGAGAGCCTATCGTAACCTGGCCAGACTCAGCTAGCTCCCGCCCTCGGTCTATTTAAGCCTGCACTTCCTGTCCCTCGGTGCTTGTTATTGCTTTGGTTTCCTTCCTTGTGGTTCCTGGCCCAGCTACAGCTCCTGCTATTTTTGATCCTGCTCCATACCGACCCTGGCTTACCGACTACTCTTCTGCTTTTCGTTTTGTACCTCGCACACTCCTGGCTTGACTCGGCTCGTTCACCACTCTGGTTGCTCACGGTGTTGCCGTGGGCAACGGCCCCTTTTCCTTGCTTGTGTTCCTTGTATGTTTGTCGTGTTTGTCGTGCACTTACTGAGCGCAGGGACCGCCGCCCAGTTGTACCCCGTCGCCTAGGGCGGGTCGTTGCAAGTAGGCAGGGACAGAGTGGCGGGTAGATTAGGGCTCACTTGTCCGTCTCCTTACCCCCTGCCGTTACATAATAACAAGCCCATACCTAGTCTACCCCTGGTCCCTGACACCACTATGGATCCCCGTGAGACCCTGGCTCAGCAAATGCAGGGTCTCTCCCTACAGGTCCAGGCCCTGGCTCAGAGGGTCAACCAGCCTGATGCTACCCTGGTAGTTCCCCGCACCGCACCTCTTGAACCCCACCTCAAGTTGCCCGACCGGTTCTCAGGGGACCGGAGGACTTTTCTCTCCTTTCGGGAGAGTTGTAGGCTTTACTTTCGTTTAAAGCCTCATTCCTCAGGTTCTGAGAGCCAGCGGGTGGGTATAATTATGTCCCGGCTCCAGGAAGGGCCACAAGAGTGGGCCTTCTCCTTGGCTCCTGACGCCCCTGAACTTTCCTCCGTTGATTGTTTCTTTTCTGCTCTCGGACTTATTTATGACGAGACTGACAGGACTGCCTTTGCCGAGAGTCAGCTGGTGACCTTAAGTCAGGGTAAGAGACCTGTTGAGGAGTATTGCTCTGACTTTCGGAAGTGGTGCGTAGCTTCTCGGTGGAATGACCCTGCCTTAAGGTGCCAGTTTAGGTTGGGTCTGTCGAATGCCCTGAAAGACCTGCTAGTTAGCTATCCCTCTTGTGACTCCCTAGACCAGGTTATGGCTTTAGCGATACGACTTGACCGACGTCTCAGGGAACGACAACGTGAACGTTTATGTGTTTTCTCCTCCGACTCCCCCATGATGCCTCCCGAAGCTCCGTTGCTTCGTTCCTCCCCGAAAGATTCAGAGATACCTATGCAACTCGGGGCCTCCGTGTCCCCCCAACAACGTAGAGAATTCCGCAGGAAGAATGGTCTCTGCTTCTACTGTGGGGACGACAAGCATCAAGTGAACAACTGTCCTAAGCGTAAGGTTGCAGCCAGAGAACTTCCGCGTCTAAGTGATCATCGGGGAGGTCACTTGGGCGCACAGGTATTTCCCGTAAATATGAAACGTACTAAGATCTTGCTTCCCTTTCAGGTCTCTTTTGGTGGTAGGTCTGCTACCGGCAGTGCTTTTGTGGATTCAGGGTCCTCTACTAATATCATGTCTGTGGAATTTGCTATGTCCCTTGCTATGCCTCTTATTGATTTGCCTAAACCTGTCCCGGTAGTGGGTATCGACGCCACTCCTCTTGCTAATGGTTATTTTACACAGCATACCCCTGTTTTTGAACTCCTTGTTGGCTCCATGCATTTGGAGCAATGCTCTGTACTGTTGATGCAGGGATTATCGTACGATTTGGTGCTAGGTCTTCCCTGGTTGCAGTTGCATAATCCTACGTTTGACTGGAATACTGGGGAGCTAACCAAATGGGGTAATGAATGTTGTACGTCATGTTTTTCTGTTAATTCTATTTCTCCCCCTAAGGAGGCGAATACGCTACCCGAGTTTGTTCAGGACTTCGCTGATGTTTTCTCTAGGGAGGCCTCCGAAGTGTTACCTCCTCATAGAGAATACGATTGCGCTATCGAATTGGTACCAGGAGCTAAGCTTCCTAAGGGTAGGATATTTAATCTTTCTTGTCCCGAACGTGAAGCTATGAGAGTGTATATCCAGGAATCCCTGGCCAAGGGTTACATTCGTCCCTCTTCTTCTCCGGTAGGTGCTGGCTTCTTCTTCGTGGGGAAGAAGGATGGTGGTCTTAGGCCATGCATTGACTACCGTAGCCTGAATAAGGTCACGGTAAGGAACCAGTATCCCCTTCCTTTGATTCCTGATCTCTTTAATCAGGTTCAGGGGGCCCAATGGTTTTCTAAATTGGATCTACGGGGGGCGTATAACCTTATTCGCATCAAAGAGGGGGATGAGTGGAAGACTGCGTTTAACACGCCCGAAGGCCATTTCGAATACCTCGTCATGCCCTTTGGGTTGTGTAATGCCCCTGCGGTCTTCCAGAATTTCATAAATGAGATTTTGAGAAATTACCTGGGGATTTTTCTGGTAGTGTACCTTGATGACATACTGGTGTTTTCCAAGGACTGGTCCTCCCACGTGGAGCATGTCAGGAAGGTGCTCCAGGTCCTTCGGGAAAATAAACTGTTTGCCAAAACCGAAAAATGTGTGTTTGGGGTACAGGAGATTCCATTTTTGGGTCAAATCCTCACTCCTCATGAATTCCGCATGGACCCCGCCAAGGTTCAGGCTGTGGCGGAATGGGTCCAACCTGCCTCCCTGAAGGCGTTACAGTGTTTTTTGGGATTTGCTAATTATTACAGGAGATTTATTGCTAACTTCTCGGTCATCGCTAAGCCCCTTACGGACCTCACTCGCAAAGGTGCTGACCTCCTCCACTGGCCTCCTGAGGCTGTCCAGGCTTTTGAGGTCCTTAAGAAGTGCTTTGTCTCGGCCCCGGTGCTGGTTCAGCCCAACCAAATGGAGCCATTTATCGTGGAAGTTGACGCATCTGAGGTGGGAGTGGGGGCTGTCTTGTCCCAGGGTACCAGGTCCCTCACCCATCTCCGCCCCTGTGCCTACTTCTCCAGGAAGTTTTCGCCAACTGAAAGTAACTATGATTTTGGCAACCGCGAACTCTTAGCCATTAAATGGGCATTTGAAGAGTGGCGCCACTTCCTGGAGGGGGCTAGGCACCAGGTAACGGTCCTTACCGACCACAAGAATCTGGTGTTCCTAGAATCTGCCCGGAGGCTAAACCCGAGACAAGCTCGATGGGCGTTATTTTTTACCAGATTCAATTTTTTGGTTACCTATAGGGCTGGGTCTAAAAATATTAAGGCTGATGCACTGTCGCGTAGCTTCATGGCCAGCCCTCCTTCGGAGGAAGATCCTGCTTGTATTTTGCCTCCAGGTATAATCATTTCCTCGATCGATTCTGATTTAGTCTCTGAAATTGCTGCTGATCAAGGTGCAGCTCCCGGGAACCTTCCTGAGAACAAGCTGTTTGTTCCCCTGCAATTCCGGCTAAGGGTACTTAGGGAAAATCATGACTCCGCACTATCTGGCCATCCAGGCATCCTGGGTACCAAACACCTCATTACCAGAAATTATTGGTGGCCTGGGTTGCCTAAAGACGTTAAGGCCTACGTCGCCGCTTGTGAGGTTTGTGCTAGGTCCAAGACTCCCAGGTCCCGACCAGCGGGCTTACTGCGTTCGTTGCCCATTCCCCAGAGACCTTGGACACATATCTCCATGGATTTTATCACCGATTTGCCTCCATCCCAAGGCAAGTCGGTGGTGTGGGTGGTGGTGGACCGCTTCAGTAAGATGTGCCACTTTGTGCCCCTCAAGAAACTACCCAACGCCAAAACGTTGGCTACCTTGTTTGTCAAACACATCCTGCGTCTCCATGGGGTCCCTGTCAATATTGTTTCGGACAGAGGGGTACAATTTGTTTCATTGTTTTGGAGAGCCTTCTGTATGAAGTTGGGGATTGATCTGTCCTTCTCCTCTGCCTTCCATCCTGAAACCAATGGCCAAACGGAGAGGACTAATCAGTCCCTAGAACAATACTTAAGGTGTTTTGTCTCTGACTGTCAATTTGATTGGGTCTCTTTCATTCCCCTCGCCGAATTTTCCCTTAATAACCGGGTCAGTAACTCGTCTGGGGTCTCTCCTTTTTTTTGTAATTTTGGGTTTAATCCACGGTTCTCCTCCGTTTCACCTGGTAGTTCCAACAATCCCGAGGTAGAGGTCGTTCATCGGGAACTGTGCACAGTCTGGGCCCAGGTTCAGAAAAACCTAGAGGTGTCCCAGAGCGTACAAAAAACTCAGGCTGATAAAAAACGTTCTGCTAACCCCCTGTTTATGGTCGGGGATCTGGTGTGGTTGTCGTCTAGGAACTTGCGTCTCAAGGTTCCGTCCAAGAAGTTTGCTCCCCGGTTTATTGGGCCGTATAAGGTCATTGAGGTCCTCAATCCTGTCTCCTTCCGGCTGGAGTTACCCCCGTCTTTTCGGATACACGACGTGTTTCATGCCTCCCTCCTCAAACGCTGCTCCCCGTCCTTGGCTCCCTCGAGGAGACCTCCTGTTCCCATCCTCACCCCGGAGGGGGTGGAATTCGAGGTGGCCAGGATTGTGGACAGCAAGATGGTCCAAGGCTCCCTCCAGTACCTGGTCCATTGGAGAGGATACGGGCCCGAGGAGAGGACTTGGGTACCCGCCCGGGATGTTCACGCTGGGGTATTGGTCAGGAGGTTCCACCTGCGTTTCCCCAGTAAGCCAGGTCCACTTAGAAAGGGTCCGGTGGCCCCTCATAAAAGGGGGGGTACTGTAAAGGATCTGCCAGGCACTGCGGGGTTAACTCCCAGAACTTATCAGTCAGCACCTGAGAATACATCCCTGAGACTGACTCCTGCTTCCACCATTCAGGCTGGCAGGCTTAGGAGTGGGAGAGCCTATCGTAACCTGGCCAGACTCAGCTAGCTCCCGCCCTCGGTCTATTTAAGCCTGCACTTCCTGTCCCTCGGTGCTTGTTATTGCTTTGGTTTCCTTCCTTGTGGTTCCTGGCCCAGCTACAGCTCCTGCTATTTTTGATCCTGCTCCATACCGACCCTGGCTTACCGACTACTCTTCTGCTTTTCGTTTTGTACCTCGCACACTCCTGGCTTGACTCGGCTCGTTCACCACTCTGGTTGCTCACGGTGTTGCCGTGGGCAACGGCCCCTTTTCCTTGCTTGTGTTCCTTGTATGTTTGTCGTGTTTGTCGTGCACTTACTGAGCGCAGGGACCGCCGCCCAGTTGTACCCCGTCGCCTAGGGCGGGTCGTTGCAAGTAGGCAGGGACAGAGTGGCGGGTAGATTAGGGCTCACTTGTCCGTCTCCTTACCCCCTGCCGTTACATAGGACTTACGGTTCAGGAGTTATTCACAGAAACATGGTTCTGAACATGCTGCCAATTGCTCGCCTGGGAAACATGCAGAGAAGTCCAAGATAGTGTTTTTTAGACTGGCTGCCACGAGCTGAATCGAATGCAGCCAAGAGCGAGCGTCTAGGACTTACGGTTCAGGAGTTATTCACAGAAACATGGTTCTGAACATGCTGCCAATTGCTCGCCTGGGAAACATGCAGAGAAGTCCAAGATAGTGTTTTTTAGACTGGCTGCCACGAGCTGAATCGAATGCAGCCAAGAGCGAGCGTCTAGGACTTACGGTTCAGGAGTTATTCACAGAAACATGGTTCTTTTACTGCCAGCCGCGAAAGCGAAAATAACCAAGATCGAGCGTCTAGGATTTACTTGTCAATAACTCGCCTGGGAAACATCCAGAGAAGTCAAACACAGTGCTCCTATACTAATTGCCAGGCGCTGAGACGAATGCCGCCAAGATCGAGCGTCTAGGACTTACGGTTCAGGAGTTATTCACAGAAACATGGTTCTGAACATGCTGCCAATTTCTCGCCTGGGAAACATGCAGAGAAGTCCAAGATAGTGTTTTTTAGACTGGCTGCCACGAGCTGAATCGAATGCAGCCAAGAGCGAGCGTCTAGGACTTACGGTTCAGGAGTTATTCACAGAAACATGGTTCTTTTACTGCCAGCCGCGAAAGCGAAAATAACCAAGATCGAGCGTCTAGGATTTACTTGTCAATAACTCGCCTGGGAAACATCCAGAGAAGTCAAACACAGTGCTCCTATACTAATTGCCAGGCGCTGAGACGAATGCCGCCAAGATCGAGCGTCTAGGACTTACGGTTCAGGAGTTATTCACAGAAACATGGTTCTGAACATGCTGCCAATTTCTCGCCTGGGAAACATGCAGAGAAGTCCAAGATAGTGTTTTTTAGACTGGCTGCCACGAGCTGAATCGAATGCAGCCAAGAGCGAGCGTCTAGGACTTACGGTTCAGGAGTTATTCACAGAAACATGGTTCTGAACATGCTGCCAATTGCTCGCCTGGGAAACATGCAGAGAAGTCCAAGATAGTGTTTTTTAGACTGGCTGCCACGAGCTGAATCGAATGCAGCCAAGAGCGAGCGTCTAGGACTTACGGTTCAGGAGTTATTCACAGAAACATGGTTCTGAACATGCTGCCAATTTCTCGCCTGGGAAACATGCAGAGAAGTCCAAGATAGTGTTTTTTAGACTGGCTGCCACGAGCTGAATCGAATGCAGCCAAGAGCGAGCGTCTAGGACTTACGGTTCAGGAGTTATTCACAGAAACATGGTTCTTTTACTGCCAGCCGCGAAAGCGAAAATAACCAAGATCGAGCGTCTAGGATTTACTTGTCAATAACTCGCCTGGGAAACATCCAGAGAAGTCAAACACAGTGCTCCTATACTAATTGCCAGGCGCTGAGACGAATGCCGCCAAGATCGAGCGTCTAGGACTTACGGTTCAAGAATTAGCTTTAGAAACATTTGCCTTAGGAACATGCAGAGAAGTCCAAGATAGTGTTTTTTAGACTGGCTGCCACGAGCTGAATCGAATGCAGCCAAGAGCGAGCGTCTGTGACTTACGGTTCAGGAGTTATTCACAGAAACATGGTTCTGAACATGCTGCCAATTGCTCGCCTGGGAAACATGCAGAGAAGTCCAAGATAGTGTTTTTTAGACTGGCTGCCACGAGCTGAATCGAATGCAGCCAAGAGCGAGCGTCTAGGACTTACGGTTCAGGAGTTATTCACAGAAACATGGTTCTGAACATGCTGCCAATTGCTCGCCTGGGAAACATGCAGAGAAGTCCAAGATAGTGTTTTTTAGACTGGCTGCCACGAGCTGAATCGAATGCAGCCAAGAGCGAGCGTCTAGGACTTACGGTTCAGGAGTTATTCACAGAAACATGGTTCTTTTACTGCCAGCCGCGAAAGCGAAAATAACCAAGATCGAGCGTCTAGGATTTACTTGTCAATAACTCGCCTGGGAAACATCCAGAGAAGTCAAACACAGTGCTCCTATACTAATTGCCAGGCGCTGAGACGAATGCCGCCAAGATCGAGCGTCTAGGACTTACGGTTCAGGAGTTATTCACAGAAACATGGTTCTGAACATGCTGCCAATTTCTCGCCTGGGAAACATGCAGAGAAGTCCAAGATAGTGTTTTTTAGACTGGCTGCCACGAGCTGAATCGAATGCAGCCAAGAGCGAGCGTCTAGGACTTACGGTTCAGGAGTTATTCACAGAAACATGGTTCTTTTACTGCCAGCCGCGAAAGCGAAAATAACCAAGATCGAGCGTCTAGGATTTACTTGTCAATAACTCGCCTGGGAAACATCCAGAGAAGTCAAACACAGTGCTCCTATACTAATTGCCAGGCGCTGAGACGAATGCCGCCAAGATCGAGCGTCTAGGACTTACGGTTCAGGAGTTATTCACAGAAACATGGTTCTGAACATGCTGCCAATTTCTCGCCTGGGAAACATGCAGAGAAGTCCAAGATAGTGTTTTTTAGACTGGCTGCCACGAGCTGAATCGAATGCAGCCAAGAGCGAGCGTCTAGGACTTACGGTTCAGGAGTTATTCACAGAAACATGGTTCTGAACATGCTGCCAATTGCTCGCCTGGGAAACATGCAGAGAAGTCCAAGATAGTGTTTTTTAGACTGGCTGCCACGAGCTGAATCGAATGCAGCCAAGAGCGAGCGTCTAGGACTTACGGTTCAGAAGTTATTCACAGAAACATGGTTCTGAACATGCTGCCAATTTCTCGCCTGGGAAACATGCAGAGAAGTCCAAGATAGTGTTTTTTAGACTGGCTGCCACGAGCTGAATCGAATGCAGCCAAGAGCGAGCGTCTAGGACTTACGGTTCAGGAGTTATTCACAGAAACATGGTTCTTTTACTGCCAGCCGCGAAAGCGAAAATAACCAAGATCGAGCGTCTAGGATTTACTTGTCAATAACTCGCCTGGGAAACATCCAGAGAAGTCAAACACAGTGCTCCTATACTAATTGCCAGGCGCTGAGACGAATGCCGCCAAGATCGAGCGTCTAGGACTTACGGTTCAGGAGTTATTCACAGAAACATGGTTCTGAACATGCTGCCAATTGCTCGCCTGGGAAACATGCAGAGAAGTCCAAGATAGTGTTTTTTAGACTGGCTGCCACGAGCTGAATCGAATGCAGCCAAGAGCGAGCGTCTAGGACTTACGGTTCAGGAGTTATTCACAGAAACATGGTTCTTTTACTGCCAGCCGCGAAAGCGAAAATAACCAAGATCGAGCGTCTAGGATTTACTTGTCAATAACTCGCCTGGGAAACATCCAGAGAAGTCAAACACAGTGCTCCTATACTAATTGCCAGGCGCTGAGACGAATGCCGCCAAGATCGAGCGTCTAGGACTTACGGTTCAGGAGTTATTCACAGAAACATGGTTCTGAACATGCTGCCAATTTCTCGCCTGGGAAACATGCAGAGAAGTCCAAGATAGTGTTTTTTAGACTGGCTGCCACGAGCTGAATCGAATGCAGCCAAGAGCGAGCGTCTAGGACTTACGGTTCAGGAGTTATTCACAGAAACATGGTTCTGAACATGCTGCCAATTTCTCGCCTGGGAAACATGCAGAGAAGTCCAAGATAGTGTTTTTTAGACTGGCTGCCACGAGCTGAATCGAATGCAGCCAAGAGCGAGCGTCTAGGACTTACGGTTCAGGAGTTATTCACAGAAACATGGTTCTGAACATGCTGCCAATTGCTCGCCTGGGAAACATGCAGAGAAGTCCAAGATAGTGTTTTTTAGACTGGCTGCCACGAGCTGAATCGAATGCAGCCAAGAGCGAGCGTCTAGGACTTACGGTTCAGGAGTTATTCACAGAAACATGGTTCTGAACATGCTGCCAATTTCTCGCCTGGGAAACATGCAGAGAAGTCCAAGATAGTGTTTTTTAGACTGGCTGCCACGAGCTGAATCGAATGCAGCCAAGAGCGAGCGTCTAGGACTTACGGTTCAGGAGTTATTCACAGAAACATGGTTCTGAACATGCTGCCAATTGCTCGCCTGGGAAACATGCAGAGAAGTCCAAGATAGTGTTTTTTAGACTGGCTGCCACGAGCTGAATCGAATGCAGCCAAGAGCGAGCGTCTAGGACTTACGGTTCAGGAGTTATTCACAGAAACATGGTTCTTTTACTGCCAGCCGCGAAAGCGAAAATAACCAAGATCGAGCGTCTAGGATTTACTTGTCAATAACTCGCCTGGGAAACATCCAGAGAAGTCAAACACAGTGCTCCTATACTAATTGCCAGGCGCTGAGACGAATGCCGCCAAGATCGAGCGTCTAGGACTTACGGTTCAAGAATTAGCTTTAGAAACATTTGCCTTAGGAACATGCAGAGAAGTCCAAGATAGTGTTTTTTAGACTGGCTGCCACGAGCTGAATCGAATGCAGCCAAGAGCGAGCGTCTGTGACTTACGGTTCAGGAGTTATTCACAGAAACATGGTTCTGAACATGCTGCCAATTGCTCGTCTGGGAAACATGCAGAGAAGTCCAAGATAGTGTTTTTTAGACTGGCTGCCACGAGCTGAATCGAATGCAGCCAAGAGCGAGCGTCTAGGACTTACGGTTCAGGAGTTATTCACAGAAACATGGTTCTTTTACTGCCAGCCGCGAAAGCGAAAATAACCAAGATCGAGCGTCTAGGATTTACTTGTCAATAACTCGCCTGGGAAACATCCAGAGAAGTCAAACACAGTGCTCCTATACTAATTGCCAGGCGCTGAGACGAATGCCGCCAAGATCGAGCGTCTAGGACTTACGGTTCAGGAGTTATTCACAGAAACATGGTTCTGAACATGCTGCCAATTTCTCGCCTGGGAAACATGCAGAGAAGTCCAAGATAGTGTTTTTTAGACTGGCTGCCACGAGCTGAATCGAATGCAGCCAAGAGCGAGCGTCTAGGACTTACGGTTCAGGAGTTATTCACAGAAACATGGTTCTTTTACTGCCAGCCGCGAAAGCGAAAATAACCAAGATCGAGCGTCTAGGATTTACTTGTCAATAACTCGCCTGGGAAACATCCAGAGAAGTCAAACACAGTGCTCCTATACTAATTGCCAGGCGCTGAGACGAATGCCGCCAAGATCGAGCGTCTAGGACTTACGGTTCAGGAGTTATTCACAGAAACATGGTTCTGAACATGCTGCCAATTTCTCGCCTGGGAAACATGCAGAGAAGTCCAAGATAGTGTTTTTTAGACTGGCTGCCACGAGCTGAATCGAATGCAGCCAAGAGCGAGCGTCTAGGACTTACGGTTCAGGAGTTATTCACAGAAACATGGTTCTTTTACTGCCAGCCGCGAAAGCGAAAATAACCAAGATCGAGCGTCTAGGATTTACTTGTCAATAACTCGCCTGGGAAACATCCAGAGAAGTCAAACACAGTGCTCCTATACTAATTGCCAGGCGCTGAGACGAATGCCGCCAAGATCGAGCGTCTAGGACTTACGGTTCAGGAGTTATTCACAGAAACATGGTTCTGAACATGCTGCCAATTTCTCGCCTGGGAAACATGCAGAGAAGTCCAAGATAGTGTTTTTTAGACTGGCTGCCACGAGCTGAATCGAATGCAGCCAAGAGCGAGCGTCTAGGACTTACGGTTCAGGAGTTATTCACAGAAACATGGTTCTGAACATGCTGCCAATTGCTCGCCTGGGAAACATGCAGAGAAGTCCAAGATAGTGTTTTTTAGACTGGCTGCCACGAGCTGAATCGAATGCAGCCAAGAGCGAGCGTCTAGGACTTACGGTTCAGGAGTTATTCACAGAAACATGGTTCTTTTACTGCCAGCCGCGAAAGCGAAAATAACCAAGATCGAGCGTCTAGGATTTACTTGTCAATAACTCGCCTGGGAAACATCCAGAGAAGTCAAACACAGTGCTCCTATACTAATTGCCAGGCGCTGAGACGAATGCCGCCAAGATCGAGCGTCTAGGACTTACGGTTCAAGAATTAGCTTTAGAAACATTTGCCTTAGGAACATGCAGAGAAGTCCAAGATAGTGTTTTTTAGACTGGCTGCCACGAGCTGAATCGAATGCAGCCAAGAGCGAGCGTCTGTGACTTACGGTTCAGGAGTTATTCACAGAAACATGGTTCTGAACATGCTGCCAATTTCTCGCCTGGGAAACATGCAGAGAAGTCCAAGATAGTGTTTTTTAGACTGGCTGCCACGAGCTGAATCGAATGCAGCCAAGAGCGAGCGTCTAGGACTTACGGTTCAGGAGTTATTCACAGAAACATGGTTCTGAACATGCTGCCAATTGCTCGCCTGGGAAACATGCAGAGAAGTCCAAGATAGTGTTTTTTAGACTGGCTGCCACGAGCTGAATCGAATGCAGCCAAGAGCGAGCGTCTAGGACTTACGGTTCAGGAGTTATTCACAGAAACATGGTTCTGAACATGCTGCCAATTTCTCGCCTGGGAAACATGCAGAGAAGTCCAAGATAGTGTTTTTTAGACTGGCTGCCACGAGCTGAATCGAATGCAGCCAAGAGCGAGCGTCTAGGACTTACGGTTCAGGAGTTATTCACAGAAACATGGTTCTTTTACTGCCAGCCGCGAAAGCGAAAATAACCAAGATCGAGCGTCTAGGATTTACTTGTCAATAACTCGCCTGGGAAACATCCAGAGAAGTCAAACACAGTGCTCCTATACTAATTGCCAGGCGCTGAGACGAATGCCGCCAAGATCGAGCGTCTAGGACTTACGGTTCAGGAGTTATTCACAGAAACATGGTTCTGAACATGCTGCCAATTTCTCGTCTGGGAAACATGCAGAGAAGTCCAAGATAGTGTTTTTTAGACTGGCTGCCACGAGCTGAATCGAATGCAGCCAAGAGCGAGCGTCTAGGACTTACGGTTCAGGAGTTATTCACAGAAACATGGTTCTTTTACTGCCAGCCGCGAAAGCGAAAATAACCAAGATCGAGCGTCTAGGATTTACTTGTCAATAACTCGCCTGGGAAACATCCAGAGAAGTCAAACACAGTGCTCCTATACTAATTGCCAGGCGCTGAGACGAATGCCGCCAAGATCGAGCGTCTAGGACTTACGGTTCAGGAGTTATTCACAGAAACATGGTTCTGAACATGCTGCCAATTTCTCGCCTGGGAAACATGCAGAGAAGTCCAAGATAGTGTTTTTTAGACTGGCTGCCACGAGCTGAATCGAATGCAGCCAAGAGCGAGCGTCTAGGACTTACGGTTCAGGAGTTATTCACAGAAACATGGTTCTTTTACTGCCAGCCGCGAAAGCGAAAATAACCAAGATCGAGCGTCTAGGATTTACTTGTCAATAACTCGCCTGGGAAACATCCAGAGAAGTCAAACACAGTGCTCCTATACTAATTGCCAGGCGCTGAGACGAATGCCGCCAAGATCGAGCGTCTAGGACTTACGGTTCAAGAATTAGCTTTAGAAACATTTGCCTTAGGAACATGCAGAGAAGTCCAAGATAGTGTTTTTTAGACTGGCTGCCACGAGCTGAATCGAATGCAGCCAAGAGCGAGCGTCTAGGACTTACGGTTCAGGAGTTATTCACAGAAACATGGTTCTGAACATGCTGCCAATTGCTCGCCTGGGAAACATGCAGAGAAGTCCAAGATAGTGTTTTTTAGACTGGCTGCCACGAGCTGAATCGAATGCAGCCAAGAGCGAGCGTCTAGGACTTACGGTTCAGGAGTTATTCACAGAAACATGGTTCTTTTACTGCCAGCCGCGAAAGCGAAAATAACCAAGATCGAGCGTCTAGGATTTACTTGTCAATAACTCGCCTGGGAAACATCCAGAGAAGTCAAACACAGTGCTCCTATACTAATTGCCAGGCGCTGAGACGAATGCCGCCAAGATCGAGCGTCTAGGACTTACGGTTCAAGAATTAGCTTTAGAAACATTTGCCTTAGGAACATGCAGAGAAGTCCAAGATAGTGTTTTTTAGACTGGCTGCCACGAGCTGAATCGAATGCAGCCAAGAGCGAGCGTCTGTGACTTACGGTTCAGGAGTTATTCACAGAAACATGGTTCTGAACATGCTGCCAATTTCTCGCCTGGGAAACATGCAGAGAAGTCCAAGATAGTGTTTTTTAGACTGGCTGCCACGAGCTGAATCGAATGCAGCCAAGAGCGAGCGTCTAGGACTTACGGTTCAGGAGTTATTCACAGAAACATGGTTCTGAACATGCTGCCAATTGCTCGCCTGGGAAACATGCAGAGAAGTCCAAGATAGTGTTTTTTAGACTGGCTGCCACGAGCTGAATCGAATGCAGCCAAGAGCGAGCGTCTAGGACTTACGGTTCAGGAGTTATTCACAGAAACATGGTTCTGAACATGCTGCCAATTTCTCGCCTGGGAAACATGCAGAGAAGTCCAAGATAGTGTTTTTTAGACTGGCTGCCACGAGCTGAATCGAATGCAGCCAAGAGCGAGCGTCTAGGACTTACGGTTCAGGAGTTATTCACAGAAACATGGTTCTTTTACTGCCAGCCGCGAAAGCGAAAATAACCAAGATCGAGCGTCTAGGATTTACTTGTCAATAACTCGCCTGGGAAACATCCAGAGAAGTCAAACACAGTGCTCCTATACTAATTGCCAGGCGCTGAGACGAATGCCGCCAAGATCGAGCGTCTAGGACTTACGGTTCAGGAGTTATTCACAGAAACATGGTTCTGAACATGCTGCCAATTTCTCGTCTGGGAAACATGCAGAGAAGTCCAAGATAGTGTTTTTTAGACTGGCTGCCACGAGCTGAATCGAATGCAGCCAAGAGCGAGCGTCTAGGACTTACGGTTCAGGAGTTATTCACAGAAACATGGTTCTTTTACTGCCAGCCGCGAAAGCGAAAATAACCAAGATCGAGCGTCTAGGATTTACTTGTCAATAACTCGCCTGGGAAACATCCAGAGAAGTCAAACACAGTGCTCCTATACTAATTGCCAGGCGCTGAGACGAATGCCGCCAAGATCGAGCGTCTAGGACTTACGGTTCAGGAGTTATTCACAGAAACATGGTTCTGAACATGCTGCCAATTTCTCGCCTGGGAAACATGCAGAGAAGTCCAAGATAGTGTTTTTTAGACTGGCTGCCACGAGCTGAATCGAATGCAGCCAAGAGCGAGCGTCTAGGACTTACGGTTCAGGAGTTATTCACAGAAACATGGTTCTTTTACTGCCAGCCGCGAAAGCGAAAATAACCAAGATCGAGCGTCTAGGATTTACTTGTCAATAACTCGCCTGGGAAACATCCAGAGAAGTCAAACACAGTGCTCCTATACTAATTGCCAGGCGCTGAGACGAATGCCGCCAAGATCGAGCGTCTAGGACTTACGGTTCAGGAGTTATTCACAGAAACATGGTTCTGAACATGCTGCCAATTTCTCGCCTGGGAAACATGCAGAGAAGTCCAAGATAGTGTTTTTTAGACTGGCTGCCACGAGCTGAATCGAATGCAGCCAAGAGCGAGCGTCTAGGACTTACGGTTCAGGAGTTATTCACAGAAACATGGTTCTGAACATGCTGCCAATTTCTCGCCTGGGAAACATGCAGAGAAGTCCAAGATAGTGTTTTTTAGACTGGCTGCCACGAGCTGAATCGAATGCAGCCAAGAGCGAGCGTCTAGGACTTACGGTTCAGGAGTTATTCACAGAAACATGGTTCTGAACATGCTGCCAATTGCTCGCCTGGGAAACATGCAGAGAAGTCCAAGATAGTGTTTTTTAGACTGGCTGCCACGAGCTGAATCGAATGCAGCCAAGAGCGAGCGTCTAGGACTTACGGTTCAGGAGTTATTCACAGAAACATGGTTCTGAACATGCTGCCAATTTCTCGCCTGGGAAACATGCAGAGAAGTCCAAGATAGTGTTTTTTAGACTGGCTGCCACGAGCTGAATCGAATGCAGCCAAGAGCGAGCGTCTAGGACTTACGGTTCAGGAGTTATTCACAGAAACATGGTTCTGAACATGCTGCCAATTTCTCGCCTGGGAAACATGCAGAGAAGTCCAAGATAGTGTTTTTTAGACTGGCTGCCACGAGCTGAATCGAATGCAGCCAAGAGCGAGCGTCTAGGACTTACGGTTCAGGAGTTATTCACAGAAACATGGTTCTTTTACTGCCAGCCGCGAAAGCGAAAATAACCAAGATCGAGCGTCTAGGATTTACTTGTCAATAACTCGCCTGGGAAACATCCAGAGAAGTCAAACACAGTTCTCCTATACTAATTGCCAGGCGCTGAGACGAATGCCGCCAAGATCGAGCGTCTAGGACTTACGGTTCAAGAATTAGCTTTAGAAACATTTGCCTTAGGAACATGCAGAGAAGTCCAAGATAGTGTTTTTTAGACTGGCTGCCACGAGCTGAATCGAATGCAGCCAAGAGCGAGCGTCTAGGACTTACGGTTCAGGAGTTATTCACAGAAACATGGTTCTGAACATGCTGCCAATTGCTCGCCTGGGAAACATGCAGAGAAGTCCAAGATAGTGTTTTTTAGACTGGCTGCCACGAGCTGAATCGAATGCAGCCAAGAGCGAGCGTCTAGGACTTACGGTTCAGGAGTTATTCACAGAAACATGGTTCTGAACATGCTGCCAATTGCTCGCCTGGGAAACATGCAGAGAAGTCCAAGATAGTGTTTTTTAGACTGGCTGCCACGAGCTGAATCGAATGCAGCCAAGAGCGAGCGTCTAGGACTTACGGTTCAGGAGTTATTTACAGAAACATGGTTCTGAACATGCTGCCAATTTCTCGCCTGGGAAACATGCAGAGAAGTCCAAGATAGTGTTTTTTAGACTGGCTGCCACGAGCTGAATCGAATGCAGCCAAGAGCGAGCGTCTAGGACTTACGGTTCAGGAGTTATTCACAGAAACATGGTTCTTTTACTGCCAGCCGCGAAAGCGAAAATAACCAAGATCGAGCGTCTAGGATTTACTTGTCAATAACTCGCCTGGGAAACATCCAGAGAAGTCAAACACAGTGCTCCTATACTAATTGCCAGGCGCTGAGACGAATGCCGCCAAGATCGAGCGTCTAGGACTTACGGTTCAGGAGTTATTCACAGAAACATGGTTCTGAACATGCTGCCAATTTCTCGCCTGGGAAACATGCAGAGAAGTCCAAGATAGTGTTTTTTAGACTGGCTGCCACGAGCTGAATCGAATGCAGCCAAGAGCGAGCGTCTAGGACTTACGGTTCAGGAGTTATTCACAGAAACATGGTTCTGAACATGCTGCCAATTTCTCGCCTGGGAAACATGCAGAGAAGTCCAAGATAGTGTTTTTTAGACTGGCTGCCACGAGCTGAATCGAATGCAGCCAAGAGCGAGCGTCTAGGACTTACGGTTCAGGAGTTATTCACAGAAACATGGTTCTTTTACTGCCAGCCGCGAAAGCGAAAATAACCAAGATCGAGCGTCTAGGATTTACTTGTCAATAACTCGCCTGGGAAACATCCAGAGAAGTCAAACACAGTGCTCCTATACTAATTGCCAGGCGCTGAGACGAATGCCGCCAAGATCGAGCGTCTAGGACTTACGGTTCAGGAGTTATTCACAGAAACATGGTTCTGAACATGCTGCCAATTTCTCGCCTGGGAAACATGCAGAGAAGTCCAAGATAGTGTTTTTTAGACTGGCTGCCACGAGCTGAATCGAATGCAGCCAAGAGCGAGCGTCTAGGACTTACGGTTTAGGAGTTATTCACAGAAACATGGTTCTGAACATGCTGCCAATTGCTCGCCTGGGAAACATGCAGAGAAGTCCAAGATAGTGTTTTTTAGACTGGCTGCCACGAGCTGAATCGAATGCAGCCAAGAGCGAGCGTCTAGGACTTACGGTTCAGGAGTTATTCACAGAAACATGGTTCTGAACATGCTGCCAATTTCTCGCCTGGGAAACATGCCGAGAAGTCCAAGATAGTGTTTTTTAGACTGGCTGCCACGAGCTGAATCGAATGCAGCCAAGAGCGAGCGTCTAGGACTTACGGTTCAGGAGTTATTCACAGAAACATGGTTCTGAACATGCTGCCAATTTCTCGCCTGGGAAACATGCAGAGAAGTCCAAGATAGTGTTTTTTAGACTGGCTGCCACGAGCTGAATCGAATGCAGCCAAGAGCGAGCGTCTAGGACTTACGGTTCAGGAGTTATTCACAGAAACATGGTTCTGAACATGCTGCCAATTGCTCGCCTGGGAAACATGCAGAGAAGTCCAAGATAGTGTTTTTTAGACTGGCTGCCACGAGCTGAATCGAATGCAGCCAAGAGCGAGCGTCTAGGACTTACGGTTCAGGAGTTATTCACAGAAACATGGTTCTTTTACTGCCAGCCGCGAAAGCGAAAATAACCAAGATCGAGCGTCTAGGATTTACTTGTCAATAACTCGCCTGGGAAACATCCAGAGAAGTCAAACACAGTGCTCCTATACTAATTGCCAGGCGCTGAGACGAATGCCGCCAAGATCGAGCGTCTAGGACTTACGGTTCAAGAATTAGCTTTAGAAACATTTGCCTTAGGAACATGCAGAGAAGTCCAAGATAGTGTTTTTTAGACTGGCTGCCACGAGCTGAATCGAATGCAGCCAAGAGCGAGCGTCTAGGACTTACGGTTCAGGAGTTATTCACAGAAACATGGTTCTGAACATGCTGCCAATTGCTCGCCTGGGAAACATGCAGAGAAGTCCAAGATAGTGTTTTTTAGACTGGCTGCCACGAGCTGAATCGAATGCAGCCAAGAGCGAGCGTCTAGGACTTACGGTTCAGGAGTTATTCACAGAAACATGGTTCTGAACATGCTGCCAATTTCTCGCCTGGGAAACATGCAGAGAAGTCCAAGATAGTGTTTTTTAGACTGGCTGCCACGAGCTGAATCGAATGCAGCCAAAAGCGAGCGTCTAGGACTTACGGTTCAGGAGTTATTCACAGAAACATGGTTCTTTTACTGCCAGCCGCGAAAGCGAAAATAACCAAGATCGAGCGTCTAGGATTTACTTGTCAATAACTCGCCTGGGAAACATCCAGAGAAGTCAAACACAGTGCTCCTATACTAATTGCCAGGCGCTGAGACGAATGCCGCCAAGATCGAGCGTCTAGGACTTACGGTTCAGGAGTTATTCACAGAAACATGGTTCTGAACATGCTGCCAATTGCTCGCCTGGGAAACATGCAGAGAAGTCCAAGATAGTGTTTTTTAGACTGGCTGCCACGAGCTGAATCGAATGCAGCCAAGAGCGAGCGTCTAGGACTTACGGTTCAGGAGTTATTCACAGAAACATGGTTCTGAACATGCTGCCAATTTCTCGCCTGGGAAACATGCAGAGAAGTCCAAGATAGTGTTTTTTAGACTGGCTGCCACGAGCTGAATCGAATGCAGCCAAGAGCGAGCGTCTAGGACTTACGGTTCAGGAGTTATTCACAGAAACATGGTTCTTTTACTGCCAGCCGCGAAAGCGAAAATAACCAAGATCGAGCGTCTAGGATTTACTTGTCAATAACTCGCCTGGGAAACATCCAGAGAAGTCAAACACAGTGCTCCTATACTAATTGCCAGGCGCTGAGACGAATACCGCCAAGATCGAGCGTCTAGGACTTACGGTTCAGGAGTTATTCACAGAAACATGGTTCTGAACATGCTGCCAATTTCTCGCCTGGGAAACATGCAGAGAAGTCCAAGATAGTGTTTTTTAGACTGGCTGCCACGAGCTGAATCGAATGCAGCCAAGAGCGAGCGTCTAGGACTTACGGTTCAGGAGTTATTCACAGAAACATGGTTCTGAACATGCTGCCAATTTCTCGCCTGGGAAACATGCAGAGAAGTCCAAGATAGTGTTTTTTAGACTGGCTGCCACGAGCTGAATCGAATGCAGCCAAGAGCGAGCGTCTAGGACTTACGGTTTAGGAGTTATTCACAGAAACATGGTTCTGAACATGCTGCCAATTGCTCGCCTGGGAAACATGCAGAGAAGTCCAAGATAGTGTTTTTTAGACTGGCTGCCACGAGCTGAATCGAATGCAGCCAAGAGCGAGCGTCTAGGACTTACGGTTCAGGAGTTATTCACAGAAACATGGTTCTGAACATGCTGCCAATTTCTCGCCTGGGAAACATGCAGAGAAGTCCAAGATAGTGTTTTTTAGACTGGCTGCCACGAGCTGAATCGAATGCAGCCAAGAGCGAGCGTCTAGGACTTACGGTTCAGGAGTTATTCACAGAAACATGGTTCTGAACATGCTGCCAATTGCTCGCCTGGGAAACATGCAGAGAAGTCCAAGATAGTGTTTTTTAGACTGGCTGCCACGAGCTGAATCGAATGCAGCCAAGAGCGAGCGTCTAGGACTTACGGTTCAGGAGTTATTCACAGAAACATGGTTCTGAACATGCTGCCAATTGCTCGCCTGGGAAACATGCAGAGAAGTCCAAGATAGTGTTTTTTAGACTGGCTGCCACGAGCTGAATCGAATGCAGCCAAGAGCGAGCGTCTAGGACTTACGGTTCAGGAGTTATTCACAGAAACATGGTTCTTTTACTGCCAGCCGCGAAAGCGAAAATAACCAAGATCGAGCGTCTAGGATTTACTTGTCAATAACTCGCCTGGGAAACATCCAGAGAAGTCAAACACAGTGCTCCTATACTAATTGCCAGGCGCTGAGACGAATGCCGCCAAGATCGAGCGTCTAGGACTTACGGTTCAAGAATTAGCTTTAGAAACATTTGCCTTAGGAACATGCAGAGAAGTCCAAGATAGTGTTTTTTAGACTGGCTGCCACGAGCTGAATCGAATGCAGCCAAGAGCGAGCGTCTAGGACTTACGGTTCAGGAGTTATTCACAGAAACATGGTTCTGAACATGCTGCCAATTGCTCGCCTGGGAAACATGCAGAGAAGTCCAAGATAGTGTTTTTTAGACTGGCTGCCACGAGCTGAATCGAATGCAGCCAAGAGCGAGCGTCTAGGACTTACGGTTCAGGAGTTATTCACAGAAACATGGTTCTGAACATGCTGCCAATTTCTCGCCTGGGAAACATGCAGAGAAGTCCAAGATAGTGTTTTTTAGACTGGCTGCCACGAGCTGAATCGAATGCAGCCAAGAGCGAGCGTCTAGGACTTACGGTTCAGGAGTTATTCACAGAAACATGGTTCTTTTACTGCCAGCCGCGAAAGCGAAAATAACCAAGATCGAGCGTCTAGGATTTACTTGTCAATAACTCGCCTGGGAAACATCCAGAGAAGTCAAACACAGTGCTCCTATACTAATTGCCAGGCGCTGAGACGAATGCCGCCAAGATCGAGCGTCTAGGACTTACGGTTCAAGAATTAGCTTTAGAAACATTTGCCTTAGGAACATGCAGAGAAGTCCAAGATAGTGTTTTTTAGACTGGCTGCCACGAGCTGAATCGAATGCAGCCAAGAGCGAGCGTCTAGGACTTACGGTTCAGGAGTTATTCACAGAAACATGGTTCTGAACATGCTGCCAATTGCTCGCCTGGGAAACATGCAGAGAAGTCCAAGATAGTGTTTTTTAGACTGGCTGCCACGAGCTGAATCGAATGCAGCCAAGAGCGAGCGTCTAGGACTTACGGTTCAGGAGTTATTCACAGAAACATGGTTCTTTTACTGCCAGCCGCGAAAGCGAAAATAACCAAGATCGAGCGTCTAGGATTTACTTGTCAATAACTCGCCTGGGAAACATCCAGAGAAGTCAAACACAGTGCTCCTATACTAATTGCCAGGCGCTGAGACGAATGCCGCCAAGATCGAGCGTCTAGGACTTACGGTTCAAGAATTAGCTTTAGAAACATTTGCCTTAGGAACATGCAGAGAAGTCCAAGATAGTGTTTTTTAGACTGGCTGCCACGAGCTGAATCGAATGCAGCCAAGAGCGAGCGTCTGTGACTTACGGTTCAGGAGTTATTCACAGAAACATGGTTCTGAACATGCTGCCAATTGCTCGCCTGGGAAACATGCAGAGAAGTCCAAGATAGTGTTTTTTAGACTGGCTGCCACGAGCTGAATCGAATGCAGCCAAGAGCGAGCGTCTAGGACTTACGGTTCAGGAGTTATTCACAGAAACATGGTTCTGAACATGCTGCCAATTGCTCGCCTGGGAAACATGCAGAGAAGTCCAAGATAGTGTTTTTTAGACTGGCTGCCACGAGCTGAATCGAATGCAGCCAAGAGCGAGCGTCTAGGACTTACGGTTCAGGAGTTATTCACAGAAACATGGTTCTTTTACTGCCAGCCGCGAAAGCGAAAATAACCAAGATCGAGCGTCTAGGATTTACTTGTCAATAACTCGCCTGGGAAACATCCAGAGAAGTCAAACACAGTGCTCCTATACTAATTGCCAGGCGCTGAGACGAATGCCGCCAAGATCGAGCGTCTAGGACTTACGGTTCAGGAGTTATTCACAGAAACATGGTTCTGAACATGCTGCCAATTTCTCGCCTGGGAAACATGCAGAGAAGTCCAAGATAGTGTTTTTTAGACTGGCTGCCACGAGCTGAATCGAATGCAGCCAAGAGCGAGCGTCTAGGACGTACGGTTCAGGAGTTATTCACAGAAACATGGTTCTTTTACTGCCAGCCGCGAAAGCGAAAATAACCAAGATCGAGCGTCTAGGATTTACTTGTCAATAACTCGCCTGGGAAACATCCAGAGAAGTCAAACACAGTGCTCCTATACTAATTGCCAGGCGCTGAGACGAATGCCGCCAAGATCGAGCGTCTAGGACTTACGGTTCAGGAGTTATTCACAGAAACATGGTTCTGAACATGCTGCCAATTTCTCGCCTGGGAAACATGCAGAGAAGTCCAAGATAGTGTTTTTTAGACTGGCTGCCACGAGCTGAATCGAATGCAGCCAAGAGCGAGCGTCTGTGACTTACGGTTCAGGAGTTATTCACAGAAACATGGTTCTGAACATGCTGCCAATTGCTCGCCTGGGAAACATGCAGAGAAGTCCAAGATAGTGTTTTTTAGACTGGCTGCCACGAGCTGAATCGAATGCAGCCAAGAGCGAGCGTCTAGGACTTACGGTTCAGGAGTTATTCACAGAAACATGGTTCTGAACATGCTGCCAATTTCTCGCCTGGGAAACATGCAGAGAAGTCCAAGATAGTGTTTTTTAGACTGGCTGCCACGAGCTGAATCGAATGCAGCCAAGAGCGAGCGTCTAGGACTTACGGTTCAGGAGTTATTCACAGAAACATGGTTCTTTTACTGCCAGCCGCGAAAGCGAAAATAACCAAGATCGAGCGTCTAGGATTTACTTGTCAATAACTCGCCTGGGAAACATCCAGAGAAGTCAAACACAGTGCTCCTATACTAATTGCCAGGCGCTGAGACGAATGCCGCCAAGATCGAGCGTCTAGGACTTACGGTTCAAGAATTAGCTTTAGAAACATTTGCCTTAGGAACATGCAGAGAAGTCCAAGATAGTGTTTTTTAGACTGGCTGCCACGAGCTGAATCGAATGCAGCCAAGAGCGAGCGTCTAGGACTTACGGTTCAGGAGTTATTCACAGAAACATGGTTCTGAACATGCTGCCAATTGCTCGCCTGGGAAACATGCAGAGAAGTCCAAGATAGTGTTTTTTAGACTGGCTGCCACGAGCTGAATCGAATGCAGCCAAGAGCGAGCGTCTAGGACTTACGGTTCAGGAGTTATTCACAGAAACATGGTTCTTTTACTGCCAGCCGCGAAAGCGAAAATAACCAAGATCGAGCGTCTAGGATTTACTTGTCAATAACTCGCCTGGGAAACATCCAGAGAAGTCAAACACAGTGCTCCTATACTAATTGCCAGGCGCTGAGACGAATGCCGCCAAGATCGAGCGTCTAGGACTTACGGTTCAAGAATTAGCTTTAGAAACATTTGCCTTAGGAACATGCAGAGAAGTCCAAGATAGTGTTTTTTAGACTGGCTGCCACGAGCTGAATCGAATGCAGCCAAGAGCGAGCGTCTGTGACTTACGGTTCAGGAGTTATTCACAGAAACATGGTTCTGAACATGCTGCCAATTGCTCGCCTGGGAAACATGCAGAGAAGTCCAAGATAGTGTTTTTTAGACTGGCTGCCACGAGCTGAATCGAATGCAGCCAAGAGCGAGCGTCTAGGACTTACGGTTCAGGAGTTATTCACAGAAACATGGTTCTGAACATGCTGCCAATTGCTCGCCTGGGAAACATGCAGAGAAGTCCAAGATAGTGTTTTTTAGACTGGCTGCCACGAGCTGAATCGAATGCAGCCAAGAGCGAGCGTCTAGGACTTACGGTTCAGGAGTTATTCACAGAAACATGGTTCTTTTACTGCCAGCCGCGAAAGCGAAAATAACCAAGATCGAGCGTCTAGGATTTACTTGTCAATAACTCGCCTGGGAAACATCCAGAGAAGTCAAACACAGTGCTCCTATACTAATTGCCAGGCGCTGAGACGAATGCCGCCAAGATCGAGCGTCTAGGACTTACGGTTCAGGAGTTATTCACAGAAACATGGTTCTGAACATGCTGCCAATTTCTCGCCTGGGAAACATGCAGAGAAGTCCAAGATAGTGTTTTTTAGACTGGCTGCCACGAGCTGAATCGAATGCAGCCAAGAGCGAGCGTCTAGGACTTACGGTTCAGGAGTTATTCACAGAAACATGGTTCTTTTACTGCCAGCCGCGAAAGCGAAAATAACCAAGATCGAGCGTCTAGGATTTACTTGTCAATAACTCGCCTGGGAAACATCCAGAGAAGTCAAACACAGTGCTCCTATACTAATTGCCAGGCGCTGAGACGAATGCCGCCAAGATCGAGCGTCTAGGACTTACGGTTCAGGAGTTATTCACAGAAACATGGTTCTGAACATGCTGCCAATTTCTCGCCTGGGAAACATGCAGAGAAGTCCAAGATAGTGTTTTTTAGACTGGCTGCCACGAGCTGAATCGAATGCAGCCAAGAGCGAGCGTCTAGGACTTACGGTTCAGGAGTTATTCACAGAAACATGGTTCTGAACATGCTGCCAATTGCTCGCCTGGGAAACATGCAGAGAAGTCCAAGATAGTGTTTTTTAGACTGGCTGCCACGAGCTGAATCGAATGCAGCCAAGAGCGAGCGTCTAGGACTTACGGTTCAGGAGTTATTCACAGAAACATGGTTCTGAACATGCTGCCAATTTCTCGCCTGGGAAACATGCAGAGAAGTCCAAGATAGTGTTTTTTAGACTGGCTGCCACGAGCTGAATCGAATGCAGCCAAGAGCGAGCGTCTAGGACTTACGGTTCAGGAGTTATTCACAGAAACATGGTTCTTTTACTGCCAGCCGCGAAAGCGAAAATAACCAAGATCGAGCGTCTAGGATTTACTTGTCAATAACTCGCCTGGGAAACATCCAGAGAAGTCAAACACAGTGCTCCTATACTAATTGCCAGGCGCTGAGACGAATGCCGCCAAGATCGAGCGTCTAGGACTTACGGTTCAAGAATTAGCTTTAGAAACATTTGCCTTAGGAACATGCAGAGAAGTCCAAGATAGTGTTTTTTAGACTGGCTGCCACGAGCTGAATCGAATGCAGCCAAGAGCGAGCGTCTAGGACTTACGGTTCAGGAGTTATTCACAGAAACATGGTTCTGAACATGCTGCCAATTGCTCGCCTGGGAAACATGCAGAGAAGTCCAAGATAGTGTTTTTTAGACTGGCTGCCACGAGCTGAATCGAATGCAGCCAAGAGCGAGCGTCTAGGACTTACGGTTCAGGAGTTATTCACAGAAACATGGTTCTTTTACTGCCAGCCGCGAAAGCGAAAATAACCAAGATCGAGCGTCTAGGATTTACTTGTCAATAACTCGCCTGGGAAACATCCAGAGAAGTCAAACACAGTGCTCCTATACTAATTGCCAGGCGCTGAGACGAATGCCGCCAAGATCGAGCGTCTAGGACTTACGGTTCAAGAATTAGCTTTAGAAACATTTGCCTTAGGAACATGCAGAGAAGTCCAAGATAGTGTTTTTTAGACTGGCTGCCACGAGCTGAATCGAATGCAGCCAAGAGCGAGCGTCTGTGACTTACGGTTCAGGAGTTATTCACAGAAACATGGTTCTGAACATGCTGCCAATTGCTCGCCTGGGAAACATGCAGAGAAGTCCAAGATAGTGTTTTTTAGACTGGCTGCCACGAGCTGAATCGAATGCAGCCAAGAGCGAGCGTCTAGGACTTACGGTTCAGGAGTTATTCACAGAAACATGGTTCTGAACATGCTGCCAATTTCTCGCCTGGGAAACATGCAGAGAAGTCCAAGATAGTGTTTTTTAGACTGGCTGCCACGAGCTGAATCGAATGCAGCCAAGAGCGAGCGTCTAGGACTTACGGTTCAGGAGTTATTCACAGAAACATGGTTCTTTTACTGCCAGCCGCGAAAGCGAAAATAACCAAGATCGAGCGTCTAGGATTTACTTGTCAATAACTCGCCTGGGAAACATCCAGAGAAGTCAAACACAGTGCTCCTATACTAATTGCCAGGCGCTGAGACGAATGCCGCCAAGATCGAGCGTCTAGGACTTACGGTTCAGGAGTTATTCACAGAAACATGGTTCTGAACATGCTGCCAATTTCTCGCCTGGGAAACATGCAGAGAAGTCCAAGATAGTGTTTTTTAGACTGGCTGCCACGAGCTGAATCGAATGCAGCCAAGAGCGAGCGTCTAGGACTTACGGTTCAGGAGTTATTCACAGAAACATGGTTCTTTTACTGCCAGCCGCGAAAGCGAAAATAACCAAGATCGAGCGTCTAGGATTTACTTGTCAATAACTCGCCTGGGAAACATCCAGAGAAGTCAAACACAGTGCTCCTATACTAATTGCCAGGCGCTGAGACGAATACCGCCAAGATCGAGCGTCTAGGACTTACGGTTCAGGAGTTATTCACAGAAACATGGTTCTGAACATGCTGCCAATTTCTCGCCTGGGAAACATGCAGAGAAGTCCAAGATAGTGTTTTTTAGACTGGCTGCCACGAGCTGAATCGAATGCAGCCAAGAGCGAGCGTCTAGGACTTACGGTTCAGGAGTTATTCACAGAAACATGGTTCTGAACATGCTGCCAATTTCTCGCCTGGGAAACATGCAGAGAAGTCCAAGATAGTGTTTTTTAGACTGGCTGCCACGAGCTGAATCGAATGCAGCCAAGAGCGAGCGTCTAGGACTTACGGTTTAGGAGTTATTCACAGAAACATGGTTCTGAACATGCTGCCAATTGCTCGCCTGGGAAACATGCAGAGAAGTCCAAGATAGTGTTTTTTAGACTGGCTGCCACGAGCTGAATCGAATGCAGCCAAGAGCGAGCGTCTAGGACTTACGGTTCAGGAGTTATTCACAGAAACATGGTTCTGAACATGCTGCCAATTTCTCGCCTGGGAAACATGCAGAGAAGTCCAAGATAGTGTTTTTTAGACTGGCTGCCACGAGCTGAATCGAATGCAGCCAAGAGCGAGCGTCTAGGACTTACGGTTCAGGAGTTATTCACAGAAACATGGTTCTGAACATGCTGCCAATTGCTCGCCTGGGAAACATGCAGAGAAGTCCAAGATAGTGTTTTTTAGACTGGCTGCCACGAGCTGAATCGAATGCAGCCAAGAGCGAGCGTCTAGGACTTACGGTTCAGGAGTTATTCACAGAAACATGGTTCTGAACATGCTGCCAATTGCTCGCCTGGGAAACATGCAGAGAAGTCCAAGATAGTGTTTTTTAGACTGGCTGCCACGAGCTGAATCGAATGCAGCCAAGAGCGAGCGTCTAGGACTTACGGTTCAGGAGTTATTCACAGAAACATGGTTCTTTTACTGCCAGCCGCGAAAGCGAAAATAACCAAGATCGAGCGTCTAGGATTTACTTGTCAATAACTCGCCTGGGAAACATCCAGAGAAGTCAAACACAGTGCTCCTATACTAATTGCCCGGCGCTGAGACGAATGCCGCCAAGATCGAGCGTCTAGGACTTACGGTTCAAGAATTAGCTTTAGAAACATTTGCCTTAGGAACATGCAGAGAAGTCCAAGATAGTGTTTTTTAGACTGGCTGCCACGAGCTGAATCGAATGCAGCCAAGAGCGAGCGTCTAGGACTTACGGTTCAGGAGTTATTCACAGAAACATGGTTCTGAACATGCTGCCAATTGCTCGCCTGGGAAACATGCAGAGAAGTCCAAGATAGTGTTTTTTAGACTGGCTGCCACGAGCTGAATCGAATGCAGCCAAGAGCGAGCGTCTAGGACTTACGGTTCAGGAGTTATTCACAGAAACATGGTTCTGAACATGCTGCCAATTTCTCGCCTGGGAAACATGCAGAGAAGTCCAAGATAGTGTTTTTTAGACTGGCTGCCACGAGCTGAATCGAATGCAGCCAAGAGCGAGCGTCTAGGACTTACGGTTCAGGAGTTATTCACAGAAACATGGTTCTTTTACTGCCAGCCGCGAAAGCGAAAATAACCAAGATCGAGCGTCTAGGATTTACTTGTCAATAACTCGCCTGGGAAACATCCAGAGAAGTCAAACACAGTGCTCCTATACTAATTGCCAGGCGCTGAGACGAATGCCGCCAAGATCGAGCGTCTAGGACTTACGGTTCAAGAATTAGCTTTAGAAACATTTGCCTTAGGAACATGCAGAGAAGTCCAAGATAGTGTTTTTTAGACTGGCTGCCACGAGCTGAATCGAATGCAGCCAAGAGCGAGCGTCTAGGACTTACGGTTCAGGAGTTATTCACAGAAACATGGTTCTGAACATGCTGCCAATTGCTCGCCTGGGAAACATGCAGAGAAGTCCAAGATAGTGTTTTTTAGACTGGCTGCCACGAGCTGAATCGAATGCAGCCAAGAGCGAGCGTCTAGGACTTACGGTTCAGGAGTTATTCACAGAAACATGGTTCTTTTACTGCCAGCCGCGAAAGCGAAAATAACCAAGATCGAGCGTCTAGGATTTACTTGTCAATAACTCGCCTGGGAAACATCCAGAGAAGTCAAACACAGTGCTCCTATACTAATTGCCAGGCGCTGAGACGAATGCCGCCAAGATCGAGCGTCTAGGACTTACGGTTCAAGAATTAGCTTTAGAAACATTTGCCTTAGGAACATGCAGAGAAGTCCAAGATAGTGTTTTTTAGACTGGCTGCCACGAGCTGAATCGAATGCAGCCAAGAGCGAGCGTCTGTGACTTACGGTTCAGGAGTTATTCACAGAAACATGGTTCTGAACATGCTGCCAATTGCTCGCCTGGGAAACATGCAGAGAAGTCCAAGATAGTGTTTTTTAGACTGGCTGCCACGAGCTGAATCGAATGCAGCCAAGAGCGAGCGTCTAGGACTTACGGTTCAGGAGTTATTCACAGAAACATGGTTCTGAACATGCTGCCAATTGCTCGCCTGGGAAACATGCAGAGAAGTCCAAGATAGTGTTTTTTAGACTGGCTGCCACGAGCTGAATCGAATGCAGCCAAGAGCGAGCGTCTAGGACTTACGGTTCAGGAGTTATTCACAGAAACATGGTTCTTTTACTGCCAGCCGCGAAAGCGAAAATAACCAAGATCGAGCGTCTAGGATTTACTTGTCAATAACTCGCCTGGGAAACATCCAGAGAAGTCAAACACAGTGCTCCTATACTAATTGCCAGGCGCTGAGACGAATGCCGCCAAGATCGAGCGTCTAGGACTTACGGTTCAGGAGTTATTCACAGAAACATGGTTCTGAACATGCTGCCAATTTCTCGCCTGGGAAACATGCAGAGAAGTCCAAGATAGTGTTTTTTAGACTGGCTGCCACGAGCTGAATCGAATGCAGCCAAGAGCGAGCGTCTAGGACTTACGGTTCAGGAGTTATTCACAGAAACATGGTTCTTTTACTGCCAGCCGCGAAAGCGAAAATAACCAAGATCGAGCGTCTAGGATTTACTTGTCAATAACTCGCCTGGGAAACATCCAGAGAAGTCAAACACAGTGCTCCTATACTAATTGCCAGGCGCTGAGACGAATGCCGCCAAGATCGAGCGTCTAGGACTTACGGTTCAGGAGTTATTCACAGAAACATGGTTCTGAACATGCTGCCAATTTCTCGCCTGGGAAACATGCAGAGAAGTCCAAGATAGTGTTTTTTAGACTGGCTGCCACGAGCTGAATCGAATGCAGCCAAGAGCGAGCGTCTAGGACTTACGGTTCAGGAGTTATTCACAGAAACATGGTTCTGAACATGCTGCCAATTGCTCGCCTGGGAAACATGCAGAGAAGTCCAAGATAGTGTTTTTTAGACTGGCTGCCACGAGCTGAATCGAATGCAGCCAAGAGCGAGCGTCTAGGACTTACGGTTCAGGAGTTATTCACAGAAACATGGTTCTGAACATGCTGCCAATTTCTCGCCTGGGAAACATGCAGAGAAGTCCAAGATAGTGTTTTTTAGACTGGCTGCCACGAGCTGAATCGAATGCAGCCAAGAGCGAGCGTCTAGGACTTACGGTTCAGGAGTTATTCACAGAAACATGGTTCTTTTACTGCCAGCCGCGAAAGCGAAAATAACCAAGATCGAGCGTCTAGGATTTACTTGTCAATAACTCGCCTGGGAAACATCCAGAGAAGTCAAACACAGTGCTCCTATACTAATTGCCAGGCGCTGAGACGAATGCCGCCAAGATCGAGCGTCTAGGACTTACGGTTCAAGAATTAGCTTTAGAAACATTTGCCTTAGGAACATGCAGAGAAGTCCAAGATAGTGTTTTTTAGACTGGCTGCCACGAGCTGAATCGAATGCAGCCAAGAGCGAGCGTCTGTGACTTACGGTTCAGGAGTTATTCACAGAAACATGGTTCTGAACATGCTGCCAATTGCTCGCCTGGGAAACATGCAGAGAAGTCCAAGATAGTGTTTTTTAGACTGGCTGCCACGAGCTGAATCGAATGCAGCCAAGAGCGAGCGTCTAGGACTTACGGTTCAGGAGTTATTCACAGAAACATGGTTCTGAACATGCTGCCAATTTCTCGCCTGGGAAACATGCAGAGAAGTCCAAGATAGTGTTTTTTTAGACTGGCTGCCACGAGCTGAATCGAATGCAGCCAAGAGCGAGCGTCTAGGACTTACGGTTCAGGAGTTATTCACAGAAACATGGTTCTTTTACTGCCAGCCGCGAAAGCGAAAATAACCAAGATCGAGCGTCTAGGATTTACTTGTCAATAACTCGCCTGGGAAACATCCAGAGAAGTCAAACACAGTGCTCCTATACTAATTGCCAGGCGCTGAGACGAATGCCGCCAAGATCGAGCGTCTAGGACTTACGGTTCAGGAGTTATTCACAGAAACATGGTTCTGAACATGCTGCCAATTTCTCGCCTGGGAAACATGCAGAGAAGTCCAAGATAGTGTTTTTTAGACTGGCTGCCACGAGCTGAATCGAATGCAGCCAAGAGCGAGCGTCTAGGACTTACGGTTCAGGAGTTATTCACAGAAACATGGTTCTGAACATGCTGCCAATTTCTCGCCTGGGAAACATGCAGAGAAGTCCAAGATAGTGTTTTTTAGACTGGCTGCCACGAGCTGAATCGAATGCAGCCAAGAGCGAGCGTCTAGGACTTACGGTTCAGGAGTTATTCACAGAAACATGGTTCTGAACATGCTGCCAATTGCTCGCCTGGGAAACATGCAGAGAAGTCCAAGATAGTGTTTTTTAGACTGGCTGCCACGAGCTGAATCGAATGCAGCCAAGAGCGAGCGTCTAGGACTTACGGTTCAGGAGTTATTCACAGAAACATGGTTCTGAACATGCTGCCAATTTCTCGCCTGGGAAACATGCAGAGAAGTCCAAGATAGTGTTTTTTAGACTGGCTGCCACGAGCTGAATCGAATGCAGCCAAGAGCGAGCGTCTAGGACTTACGGTTCAGGAGTTATTCACAGAAACATGGTTCTGAACATGCTGCCAATTTCTCGCCTGGGAAACATGCAGAGAAGTCCAAGATAGTGTTTTTTAGACTGGCTGCCACGAGCTGAATCGAATGCAGCCAAGAGCGAGCGTCTAGGACTTACGGTTCAGGAGTTATTCACAGAAACATGGTTCTTTTACTGCCAGCCGCGAAAGCGAAAATAACCAAGATCGAGCGTCTAGGATTTACTTGTCAATAACTCGCCTGGGAAACATCCAGAGAAGTCAAACACAGTGCTCCTATACTAATTGCCAGGCGCTGAGACGAATGCCGCCAAGATCGAGCGTCTAGGACTTACGGTTCAGGAGTTATTCACAGAAACATGGTTCTGAACATGCTGCCAATTTCTCGCCTGGGAAACATGCAGAGAAGTCCAAGATAGTGTTTTTTAGACTGGCTGCCACGAGCTGAATCGAATGCAGCCAAGAGCGAGCGTCTAGGACTTACGGTTCAGGAGTTATTCACAGAAACATGGTTCTGAACATGCTGCCAATTTCTCGCCTGGGAAACATGCAGAGAAGTCCAAGATAGTGTTTTTTAGACTGGCTGCCACGAGCTGAATCGAATGCAGCCAAGAGCGAGCGTCTAGGACTTACGGTTCAGGAGTTATTCACAGAAACATGGTTCTGAACATGCTGCCAATTGCTCGCCTGGGAAACATGCAGAGAAGTCCAAGATAGTGTTTTTTAGACTGGCTGCCACGAGCTGAATCGAATGCAGCCAAGAGCGAGCGTCTAGGACTTACGGTTCAGGAGTTATTCACAGAAACATGGTTCTGAACATGCTGCCAATTTCTCGCCTGGGAAACATGCAGAGAAGTCCAAGATAGTGTTTTTTAGACTGGCTGCCACGAGCTGAATCGAATGCAGCCAAGAGCGAGCGTCTAGGACTTACGGTTCAGGAGTTATTCACAGAAACATGGTTCTGAACATGCTGCCAATTTCTCGCCTGGGAAACATGCAGAGAAGTCCAAGATAGTGTTTTTTAGACTGGCTGCCACGAGCTGAATCGAATGCAGCCAAGAGCGAGCGTCTAGGACTTACGGTTCAGGAGTTATTCACAGAAACATGGTTCTGAACATGCTGCCAATTGCTCGCCTGGGAAACATGCAGAGAAGTCCAAGATAGTGTTTTTTAGACTGGCTGCCACGAGCTGAATCGAATGCAGCCAAGAGCGAGCGTCTAGGACTTACGGTTCAGGAGTTATTCACAGAAACATGGTTCTGAACATGCTGCCAATTTCTCGCCTGGGAAACATGCAGAGAAGTCCAAGATAGTGTTTTTTAGACTGGCTGCCACGAGCTGAATCGAATGCAGCCAAGAGCGAGCGTCTAGGACTTACGGTTCAGGAGTTATTCACAGAAACATGGTTCTGAACATGCTGCCAATTTCTCGCCTGGGAAACATGCAGAGAAGTCCAAGATAGTGTTTTTTAGACTGGCTGCCACGAGCTGAATCGAATGCAGCCAAGAGCGAGCGTCTAGGACTTACGGTTCAGGAGTTATTCACAGAAACATGGTTCTTTTACTGCCAGCCGCGAAAGCGAAAATAACCAAGATCGAGCGTCTAGGATTTACTTGTCAATAACTCGCCTGGGAAACATCCAGAGAAGTCAAACACAGTGCTCCTATACTAATTGCCAGGCGCTGAGACGAATGCCGCCAAGATCGAGCGTCTAGGACTTACGGTTCAGGAGTTATTCACAGAAACATGGTTCTGAACATGCTGCCAATTGCTCGCCTGGGAAACATGCAGAGAAGTCCAAGATAGTGTTTTTTAGACTGGCTGCCACGAGCTGAATCGAATGCAGCCAAGAGCGAGCGTCTAGGACTTACGGTTCAGGAGTTATTCACAGAAACATGGTTCTGAACATGCTGCCAATTTCTCGCCTGGGAAACATGCAGAGAAGTCCAAGATAGTGTTTTTTAGACTGGCTGCCACGAGCTGAATCGAATGCAGCCAAGAGCGAGCGTCTAGGACTTACGGTTCAGGAGTTATTCACAGAAACATGGTTCTTTTACTGCCAGCCGCGAAAGCGAAAATAACCAAGATCGAGCGTCTAGGATTTACTTGTCAATAACTCGCCTGGGAAACATCCAGAGAAGTCAAACACAGTGCTCCTATACTAATTGCCAGGCGCTGAGACGAATGCCGCCAAGATCGAGCGTCTAGGACTTACGGTTCAGGAGTTATTCACAGAAACATGGTTCTGAACATGCTGCCAATTTCTCGCCTGGGAAACATGCAGAGAAGTCCAAGATAGTGTTTTTTAGACTGGCTGCCACGAGCTGAATCGAATGCAGCCAAGAGCGAGCGTCTAGGACTTACGGTTCAGGAGTTATTCACAGAAACATGGTTCTGAACATGCTGCCAATTTCTCGCCTGGGAAACATGCAGAGAAGTCCAAGATAGTGTTTTTTAGACTGGCTGCCACGAGCTGAATCGAATGCAGCCAAGAGCGAGCGTCTAGGACTTACGGTTCAGGAGTTATTCACAGAAACATGGTTCTGAACATGCTGCCAATTGCTCGCCTGGGAAACATGCAGAGAAGTCCAAGATAGTGTTTTTTAGACTGGCTGCCACGAGCTGAATCGAATGCAGCCAAGAGCGAGCGTCTAGGACTTACGGTTCAGGAGTTATTCACAGAAACATGGTTCTGAACATGCTGCCAATTTCTCGCCTGGGAAACATGCAGAGAAGTCCAAGATAGTGTTTTTTAGACTGGCTGCCACGAGCTGAATCGAATGCAGCCAAGAGCGAGCGTCTAGGACTTACGGTTCAGGAGTTATTCACAGAAACATGGTTCTGAACATGCTGCCAATTGCTCGCCTGGGAAACATGCAGAGAAGTCCAAGATAGTGTTTTTTAGACTGGCTGCCACGAGCTGAATCGAATGCAGCCAAGAGCGAGCGTCTAGGACTTACGGTTCAGGAGTTATTCACAGAAACATGGTTCTGAACATGCTGCCAATTTCTCGCCTGGGAAACATGCAGAGAAGTCCAAGATAGTGTTTTTTAGACTGGCTGCCACGAGCTGAATCGAATGCAGCCAAGAGCGAGCGTCTAGGACTTACGGTTCAGGAGTTATTCACAGAAACATGGTTCTGAACATGCTGCCAATTGCTCGCCTGGGAAACATGCAGAGAAGTCCAAGATAGTGTTTTTTAGACTGGCTGCCACGAGCTGAATCGAATGCAGCCAAGAGCGAGCGTCTAGGACTTACGGTTCAGGAGTTATTCACAGAAACATGGTTCTGAACATGCTGCCAATTTCTCGCCTGGGAAACATGCAGAGAAGTCCAAGATAGTGTTTTTTAGACTGGCTGCCACGAGCTGAATCGAATGCAGCCAAGAGCGAGCGTCTAGGACTTACGGTTCAGGAGTTATTCACAGAAACATGGTTCTTTTACTGCCAGCCGCGAAAGCGAAAATAACCAAGATCGAGCGTCTAGGATTTACTTGTCAATAACTCGCCTGGGAAACATCCAGAGAAGTCAAACACAGTGCTCCTATACTAATTGCCAGGCGCTGAGACGAATGCCGCCAAGATCGAGCGTCTAGGACTTACGGTTCAAGAATTAGCTTTAGAAACATTTGCCTTAGGAACATGCAGAGAAGTCCAAGATAGTGTTTTTTAGACTGGCTGCCACGAGCTGAATCGAATGCAGCCAAGAGCGAGCGTCTAGGACTTACGGTTCAGGAGTTATTCACAGAAACATGGTTCTGAACATGCTGCCAATTGCTCGCCTGGGAAACATGCAGAGAAGTCCAAGATAGTGTTTTTTAGACTGGCTGCCACGAGCTGAATCGAATGCAGCCAAGAGCGAGCGTCTAGGACTTACGGTTCAGGAGTTATTCACAGAAACATGGTTCTTTTACTGCCAGCCGCGAAAGCGAAAATAACCAAGATCGAGCGTCTAGGATTTACTTGTCAATAACTCGCCTGGGAAACATCCAGAGAAGTCAAACACAGTGCTCCTATACTAATTGCCAGGCGCTGAGACGAATGCCGCCAAGATCGAGCGTCTAGGACTTACGGTTCAAGAATTAGCTTTAGAAACATTTGCCTTAGGAACATGCAGAGAAGTCCAAGATAGTGTTTTTTAGACTGGCTGCCACGAGCTGAATCGAATGCAGCCAAGAGCGAGCGTCTGTGACTTACGGTTCAGGAGTTATTCACAGAAACATGGTTCTGAACATGCTGCCAATTGCTCGCCTGGGAAACATGCAGAGAAGTCCAAGATAGTGTTTTTTAGACTGGCTGCCACGAGCTGAATCGAATGCAGCCAAGAGCGAGCGTCTAGGACTTACGGTTCAGGAGTTATTCACAGAAACATGGTTCTGAACATGCTGCCAATTGCTCGCCTGGGAAACATGCAGAGAAGTCCAAGATAGTGTTTTTTAGACTGGCTGCCACGAGCTGAATCGAATGCAGCCAAGAGCGAGCGTCTAGGACTTACGGTTCAGGAGTTATTCACAGAAACATGGTTCTTTTACTGCCAGCCGCGAAAGCGAAAATAACCAAGATCGAGCGTCTAGGATTTACTTGTCAATAACTCGCCTGGGAAACATCCAGAGAAGTCAAACACAGTGCTCCTATACTAATTGCCAGGCGCTGAGACGAATTCCGCCAAGATCGAGCGTCTAGGACTTACGGTTCAGGAGTTATTCACAGAAACATGGTTCTGAACATGCTGCCAATTTCTCGCCTGGGAAACATGCAGAGAAGTCCAAGATAGTGTTTTTTAGACTGGCTGCCACGAGCTGAATCGAATGCAGCCAAGAGCGAGCGTCTAGGACTTACGGTTCAGGAGTTATTCACAGAAACATGGTTCTTTTACTGCCAGCCGCGAAAGCGAAAATAACCAAGATCGAGCGTCTAGGATTTACTTGTCAATAACTCGCCTGGGAAACATCCAGAGAAGTCAAACACAGTGCTCCTATACTAATTGCCAGGCGCTGAGACGAATGCCGCCAAGATCGAGCGTCTAGGACTTACGGTTCAGGAGTTATTCACAGAAACATGGTTCTGAACATGCTGCCAATTTCTCGCCTGGGAAACATGCAGAGAAGTCCAAGATAGTGTTTTTTAGACTGGCTGCCACGAGCTGAATCGAATGCAGCCAAGAGCGAGCGTCTAGGACTTACGGTTCAGGAGTTATTCACAGAAACATGGTTCTGAACATGCTGCCAATTGCTCGCCTGGGAAACATGCAGAGAAGTCCAAGATAGTGTTTTTTAGACTGGCTGCCACGAGCTGAATCGAATGCAGCCAAGAGCGAGCGTCTAGGACTTACGGTTCAGGAGTTATTCACAGAAACATGGTTCTGAACATGCTGCCAATTTCTCGCCTGGGAAACATGCAGAGAAGTCCAAGATAGTGTTTTTTAGACTGGCTGCCACGAGCTGAATCGAATGCAGCCAAGAGCGAGCGTCTAGGACTTACGGTTCAGGAGTTATTCACAGAAACATGGTTCTGAACATGCTGCCAATTGCTCGCCTGGGAAACATGCAGAGAAGTCCAAGATAGTGTTTTTTAGACTGGCTGCCACGAGCTGAATCGAATGCAGCCAAGAGCGAGCGTCTAGGACTTACGGTTCAGGAGTTATTCACAGAAACATGGTTCTGAACATGCTGCCAATTTCTCGCCTGGGAAACATGCAGAGAAGTCCAAGATAGTGTTTTTTAGACTGGCTGCCACGAGCTGAATCGAATGCAGCCAAGAGCGAGCGTCTAGGACTTACGGTTCAGGAGTTATTCACAGAAACATGGTTCTTTTACTGCCAGCCGCGAAAGCGAAAATAACCAAGATCGAGCGTCTAGGATTTACTTGTCAATAACTCGCCTGGGAAACATCCAGAGAAGTCAAACACAGTGCTCCTATACTAATTGCCAGGCGCTGAGACGAATGCCGCCAAGATCGAGCGTCTAGGACTTACGGTTCAGGAGTTATTCACAGAAACATGGTTCTGAACATGCTGCCAATTGCTCGCCTGGGAAACATGCAGAGAAGTCCAAGATAGTGTTTTTTAGACTGGCTGCCACGAGCTGAATCGAATGCAGCCAAGAGCGAGCGTCTAGGACTTACGGTTCAGGAGTTATTCACAGAAACATGGTTCTGAACATGCTGCCAATTTCTCGCCTGGGAAACATGCAGAGAAGTCCAAGATAGTGTTTTTTAGACTGGCTGCCACGAGCTGAATCGAATGCAGCCAAGAGCGAGCGTCTAGGACTTACGGTTCAGGAGTTATTCACAGAAACATGGTTCTTTTACTGCCAGCCGCGAAAGCGAAAATAACCAAGATCGAGCGTCTAGGATTTACTTGTCAATAACTCGCCTGGGAAACATCCAGAGAAGTCAAACACAGTGCTCCTATACTAATTGCCAGGCGCTGAGACGAATGCCGCCAAGATCGAGCGTCTAGGACTTACGGTTCAGGAGTTATTCACAGAAACATGGTTCTGAACATGCTGCCAATTTCTCGCCTGGGAAACATGCAGAGAAGTCCAAGATAGTGTTTTTTAGACTGGCTGCCACGAGCTGAATCGAATGCAGCCAAGAGCGAGCGTCTAGGACTTACGGTTCAGGAGTTATTCACAGAAACATGGTTCTGAACATGCTGCCAATTTCTCGCCTGGGAAACATGCAGAGAAGTCCAAGATAGTGTTTTTTAGACTGGCTGCCACGAGCTGAATCGAATGCAGCCAAGAGCGAGCGTCTAGGACTTACGGTTCAGGAGTTATTCACAGAAACATGGTTCTTTTACTGCCAGCCGCGAAAGCGAAAATAACCAAGATCGAGCGTCTAGGATTTACTTGTCAATAACTCGCCTGGGAAACATCCAGAGAAGTCAAACACAGTGCTCCTATACTAATTGCCAGGCGCTGAGACGAATGCCGCCAAGATCGAGCGTCTAGGACTTACGGTTCAGGAGTTATTCACAGAAACATGGTTCTGAACATGCTGCCAATTGCTCGCCTGGGAAACATGCAGAGAAGTCCAAGATAGTGTTTTTTAGACTGGCTGCCACGAGCTGAATCGAATGCAGCCAAGAGCGAGCGTCTAGGACTTACGGTTCAGGAGTTATTCACAGAAACATGGTTCTGAACATGCTGCCAATTTCTCGCCTGGGAAACATGCAGAGAAGTCCAAGATAGTGTTTTTTAGACTGGCTGCCACGAGCTGAATCGAATGCAGCCAAGAGCGAGCGTCTAGGACTTACGGTTCAGGAGTTATTCACAGAAACATGGTTCTTTTACTGCCAGCCGCGAAAGCGAAAATAACCAAGATCGAGCGTCTAGGATTTACTTGTCAATAACTCGCCTGGGAAACATCCAGAGAAGTCAAACACAGTGCTCCTATACTAATTGCCAGGCGCTGAGACGAATGCCGCCAAGATCGAGCGTCTAGGACTTACGGTTCAGGAGTTATTCACAGAAACATGGTTCTGAACATGCTGCCAATTTCTCGCCTGGGAAACATGCAGAGAAGTCCAAGATAGTGTTTTTTAGACTGGCTGCCACGAGCTGAATCGAATGCAGCCAAGAGCGAGCGTCTAGGACTTACGGTTTAGGAGTTATTCACAGAAACATGGTTCTGAACATGCTGCCAATTGCTCGCCTGGGAAACATGCAGAGAAGTCCAAGATAGTGTTTTTTAGACTGGCTGCCACGAGCTGAATCGAATGCAGCCAAGAGCGAGCGTCTAGGACTTACGGTTCAGGAGTTATTCACAGAAACATGGTTCTGAACATGCTGCCAATTTCTCGCCTGGGAAACATGCAGAGAAGTCCAAGATAGTGTTTTTTAGACTGGCTGCCACGAGCTGAATCGAATGCAGCCAAGAGCGAGCGTCTAGGACTTACGGTTCAGGAGTTATTCACAGAAACATGGTTCTGAACATGCTGCCAATTGCTCGCCTGGGAAACATGCAGAGAAGTCCAAGATAGTGTTTTTTAGACTGGCTGCCACGAGCTGAATCGAATGCAGCCAAGAGCGAGCGTCTAGGACTTACGGTTCAGGAGTTATTCACAGAAACATGGTTCTGAACATGCTGCCAATTGCTCGCCTGGGAAACATGCAGAGAAGTCCAAGATAGTGTTTTTTAGACTGGCTGCCACGAGCTGAATCGAATGCAGCCAAGAGCGAGCGTCTAGGACTTACGGTTCAGGAGTTATTCACAGAAACATGGTTCTGAACATGCTGCCAATTTCTCGCCTGGGAAACATGCAGAGAAGTCCAAGATAGTGTTTTTTAGACTGGCTGCCACGAGCTGAATCGAATGCAGCCAAGAGCGAGCGTCTAGGACTTACGGTTCAGGAGTTATTCACAGAAACATGGTTCTGAACATGCTGCCAATTGCTCGCCTGGGAAACATGCAGAGAAGTCCAAGATAGTGTTTTTTAGACTGGCTGCCACGAGCTGAATCGAATGCAGCCAAGAGCGAGCGTCTAGGACTTACGGTTCAGGAGTTATTCACAGAAACATGGTTCTGAACATGCTGCCAATTTCTCGCCTGGGAAACATGCAGAGAAGTCCAAGATAGTGTTTTTTAGACTGGCTGCCACGAGCTGAATCGAATGCAGCCAAGAGCGAGCGTCTAGGACTTACGGTTCAGGAGTTATTCACAGAAACATGGTTCTGAACATGCTGCCAATTTCTCGCCTGGGAAACATGCAGAGAAGTCCAAGATAGTGTTTTTTAGACTGGCTGCCACGAGCTGAATCGAATGCAGCCAAGAGCGAGCGTCTAGGACTTACGGTTCAGGAGTTATTCACAGAAACATGGTTCTTTTACTGCCAGCCGCGAAAGCGAAAATAACCAAGATCGAGCGTCTAGGATTTACTTGTCAATAACTCGCCTGGGAAACATCCAGAGAAGTCAAACACAGTGCTCCTATACTAATTGCCAGGCGCTGAGACGAATGCCGCCAAGATCGAGCGTCTAGGACTTACGGTTCAGGAGTTATTCACAGAAACATGGTTCTGAACATGCTGCCAATTTCTCGCCTGGGAAACATGCAGAGAAGTCCAAGATAGTGTTTTTTAGACTGGCTGCCACGAGCTGAATCGAATGCAGCCAAGAGCGAGCGTCTAGGACTTACGGTTCAGGAGTTATTCACAGAAACATGGTTCTGAACATGCTGCCAATTTCTCGCCTGGGAAACATGCAGAGAAGTCCAAGATAGTGTTTTTTAGACTGGCTGCCACGAGCTGAATCGAATGCAGCCAAGAGCGAGCGTCTAGGACTTACGGTTCAGGAGTTATTCACAGAAACATGGTTCTTTTACTGCCAGCCGTGAAAGCGAAAATAACCAAGATCGAGCGTCTAGGATTTACTTGTCAATAACTCGCCTGGGAAACATCCAGAGAAGTCAAACACAGTGCTCCTATACTAATTGCCAGGCGCTGAGACGAATGCCGCCAAGATCGAGCGTCTAGGACTTACGGTTCAGGAGTTATTCACAGAAACATGGTTCTGAACATGCTGCCAATTGCTCGCCTGGGAAACATGCAGAGAAGTCCAAGATAGTGTTTTTTAGACTGGCTGCCACGAGCTGAATCGAATGCAGCCAAGAGCGAGCGTCTAGGACTTACGGTTCAGGAGTTATTCACAGAAACATGGTTCTGAACATGCTGCCAATTTCTCGCCTGGGAAACATGCAGAGAAGTCCAAGATAGTGTTTTTTAGACTGGCTGCCACGAGCTGAATCGAATGCAGCCAAGAGCGAGCGTCTGTGACTTACGGTTCAGGAGTTATTCACAGAAACATGGTTCTGAACATGCTGCCAATTGCTCGCCTGGGAAACATGCAGAGAAGTCCAAGATAGTGTTTTTTAGACTGGCTGCCACGAGCTGAATCGAATGCAGCCAAGAGCGAGCGTCTAGGACTTACGGTTCAGGAGTTATTCACAGAAACATGGTTCTGAACATGCTGCCAATTGCTCGCCTGGGAAACATGCAGAGAAGTCCAAGATAGTGTTTTTTAGACTGGCTGCCACGAGCTGAATCGAATGCAGCCAAGAGCGAGCGTCTAGGACTTACGGTTCAGGAGTTATTCACAGAAACATGGTTCTGAACATGCTGCCAATTGCTCGCCTGGGAAACATGCAGAGAAGTCCAAGATAGTGTTTTTTAGACTGGCTGCCACGAGCTGAATCGAATGCAGCCAAGAGCGAGCGTCTAGGACTTACGGTTCAGGAGTTATTCACAGAAACATGGTTCTTTTACTGCCAGCCGCGAAAGCGAAAATAACCAAGATCGAGCGTCTAGGATTTACTTGTCAATAACTCGCCTGGGAAACATCCAGAGAAGTCAAACACAGTGCTCCTATACTAATTGCCAGGCGCTGAGACGAATGCCGCCAAGATCGAGCGTCTAGGACTTACGGTTCAGGAGTTATTCACAGAAACATGGTTCTGAACATGCTGCCAATTTCTCGCCTGGGAAACATGCAGAGAAGTCCAAGATAGTGTTTTTTAGACTGGCTGCCACGAGCTGAATCGAATGCAGCCAAGAGCGAGCGTCTAGGACTTACGGTTCAGGAGTTATTCACAGAAACATGGTTCTTTTACTGCCAGCCGCGAAAGCGAAAATAACCAAGATCGAGCGTCTAGGATTTACTTGTCAATAACTCGCCTGGGAAACATCCAGAGAAGTCAAACACAGTGCTCCTATACTAATTGCCAGGCGCTGAGACGAATGCCGCCAAGATCGAGCGTCTAGGACTTACGGTTCAGGAGTTATTCACAGAAACATGGTTCTGAACATGCTGCCAATTTCTCGCCTGGGAAACATGCAGAGAAGTCCAAGATAGTGTTTTTTAGACTGGCTGCCACGAGCTGAATCGAATGCAGCCAAGAGCGAGCGTCTAGGACTTACGGTTCAGGAGTTATTCACAGAAACATGGTTCTGAACATGCTGCCAATTGCTCGCCTGGGAAACATGCAGAGAAGTCCAAGATAGTGTTTTTTAGACTGGCTGCCACGAGCTGAATCGAATGCAGCCAAGAGCGAGCGTCTAGGACTTACGGTTCAGGAGTTATTCACAGAAACATGGTTCTGAACATGCTGCCAATTTCTCGCCTGGGAAACATGCAGAGAAGTCCAAGATAGTGTTTTTTAGACTGGCTGCCACGAGCTGAATCGAATGCAGCCAAGAGCGAGCGTCTAGGACTTACGGTTCAGGAGTTATTCACAGAAACATGGTTCTGAACATGCTGCCAATTGCTCGCCTGGGAAACATGCAGAGAAGTCCAAGATAGTGTTTTTTAGACTGGCTGCCACGAGCTGAATCGAATGCAGCCAAGAGCGAGCGTCTAGGACTTACGGTTCAGGAGTTATTCACAGAAACATGGTTCTGAACATGCTGCCAATTGCTCGCCTGGGAAACATGCAGAGAAGTCCAAGATAGTGTTTTTTAGACTGGCTGCCACGAGCTGAATCGAATGCAGCCAAGAGCGAGCGTCTAGGACTTACGGTTCAGGAGTTATTCACAGAAACATGGTTCTGAACATGCTGCCAATTTCTCGCCTGGGAAACATGCAGAGAAGTCCAAGATAGTGTTTTTTAGACTGGCTGCCACGAGCTGAATCGAATGCAGCCAAGAGCGAGCGTCTAGGACTTACGGTTCAGGAGTTATTCACAGAAACATGGTTCTGAACATGCTGCCAATTGCTCGCCTGGGAAACATGCAGAGAAGTCCAAGATAGTGTTTTTTAGACTGGCTGCCACGAGCTGAATCGAATGCAGCCAAGAGCGAGCGTCTAGGACTTACGGTTCAGGAGTTATTCACAGAAACATGGTTCTGAACATGCTGCCAATTTCTCGCCTGGGAAACATGCAGAGAAGTCCAAGATAGTGTTTTTTAGACTGGCTGCCACGAGCTGAATCGAATGCAGCCAAGAGCGAGCGTCTAGGACTTACGGTTCAGGAGTTATTCACAGAAACATGGTTCTGAACATGCTGCCAATTTCTCGCCTGGGAAACATGCAGAGAAGTCCAAGATAGTGTTTTTTAGACTGGCTGCCACGAGCTGAATCGAATGCAGCCAAGAGCGAGCGTCTAGGACTTACGGTTCAGGAGTTATTCACAGAAACATGGTTCTTTTACTGCCAGCCGCGAAAGCGAAAATAACCAAGATCGAGCGTCTAGGATTTACTTGTCAATAACTCGCCTGGGAAACATCCAGAGAAGTCAAACACAGTGCTCCTATACTAATTGCCAGGCGCTGAGACGAATGCCGCCAAGATCGAGCGTCTAGGACTTACGGTTCAGGAGTTATTCACAGAAACATGGTTCTGAACATGCTGCCAATTTCTCGCCTGGGAAACATGCAGAGAAGTCCAAGATAGTGTTTTTTAGACTGGCTGCCACGAGCTGAATCGAATGCAGCCAAGAGCGAGCGTCTAGGACTTACGGTTCAGGAGTTATTCACAGAAACATGGTTCTGAACATGCTGCCAATTTCTCGCCTGGGAAACATGCAGAGAAGTCCAAGATAGTGTTTTTTAGACTGGCTGCCACGAGCTGAATCGAATGCAGCCAAGAGCGAGCGTCTAGGACTTACGGTTCAGGAGTTATTCACAGAAACATGGTTCTTTTACTGCCAGCCGCGAAAGCGAAAATAACCAAGATCGAGCGTCTAGGATTTACTTGTCAATAACTCGCCTGGGAAACATCCAGAGAAGTCAAACACAGTGCTCCTATACTAATTGCCAGGCGCTGAGACGAATGCCGCCAAGATCGAGCGTCTAGGACTTACGGTTCAGGAGTTATTCACAGAAACATGGTTCTGAACATGCTGCCAATTGCTCGCCTGGGAAACATGCAGAGAAGTCCAAGATAGTGTTTTTTAGACTGGCTGCCACGAGCTGAATCGAATGCAGCCAAGAGCGAGCGTCTAGGACTTACGGTTCAGGAGTTATTCACAGAAACATGGTTCTGAACATGCTGCCAATTTCTCGCCTGGGAAACATGCAGAGAAGTCCAAGATAGTGTTTTTTAGACTGGCTGCCACGAGCTGAATCGAATGCAGCCAAGAGCGAGCGTCTGTGACTTACGGTTCAGGAGTTATTCACAGAAACATGGTTCTGAACATGCTGCCAATTGCTCGCCTGGGAAACATGCAGAGAAGTCCAAGATAGTGTTTTTTAGACTGGCTGCCACGAGCTGAATCGAATGCAGCCAAGAGCGAGCGTCTAGGATGTAAAGGATCTGCCAGGCACTGCGGGGTTAACTCCCAGAACTTATCAGTCAGCACCTGAGAATACATCCCTGAGACTGACTCCTGCTTCCACCATTCAGGCTGGCAGGCTTAGGAGTGGGAGAGCCTATCGTAACCTGGCCAGACTCAGCTAGCTCCCGCCCTCGGTCTATTTAAGCCTGCACTTCCTGTCCCTCGGTGCTTGTTATTGCTTTGGTTTCCTTCCTTGTGGTTCCTGGCCCAGCTACAGCTCCTGCTATTTTTGATCCTGCTCCATACCGACCCTGGCTTACCGACTACTCTTCTGCTTTTCGTTTTGTACCTCGCACACTCCTGGCTTGACTCGGCTCGTTCACCACTCTGGTTGCTCACGGTGTTGCCGTGGGCAACGGCCCCTTTTCCTTGCTTGTGTTCCTTGTATGTTTGTCGTGTTTGTCGTGCACTTACTGAGCGCAGGGACCGCCGCCCAGTTGTACCCCGTCGCCTAGGGCGGGTCGTTGCAAGTAGGCAGGGACAGAGTGGCGGGTAGATTAGGGCTCACTTGTCCGTCTCCTTACCCCCTGCCGTTACATAATAACAAGCCCATACCTAGTCTACCCCTGGTCCCTGACACCACTATGGATCCCCGTGAGACCCTGGCTCAGCAAATGCAGGGTCTCTCCCTACAGGTCCAGGCCCTGGCTCAGAGGGTCAACCAGCCTGATGCTACCCTGGTAGTTCCCCGCACCGCACCTCTTGAACCCCACCTCAAGTTGCCCGACCGGTTCTCAGGGGACCGGAGGACTTTTCTCTCCTTTCGGGAGAGTTGTAGGCTTTACTTTCGTTTAAAGCCTCATTCCTCAGGTTCTGAGAGCCAGCGGGTGGGTATAATTATGTCCCGGCTCCAGGAAGGGCCACAAGAGTGGGCCTTCTCCTTGGCTCCTGACGCCCCTGAACTTTCCTCCGTTGATTGTTTCTTTTCTGCTCTCGGACTTATTTATGACGAGACTGACAGGACTGCCTTTGCCGAGAGTCAGCTGGTGACCTTAAGTCAGGGTAAGAGACCTGTTGAGGAGTATTGCTCTGACTTTCGGAAGTGGTGCGTAGCTTCTCGGTGGAATGACCCTGCCTTAAGGTGCCAGTTTAGGTTGGGTCTGTCGAATGCCCTGAAAGACCTGCTAGTTAGCTATCCCTCTTGTGACTCCCTAGACCAGGTTATGGCTTTAGCGATACGACTTGACCGACGTCTCAGGGAACGACAACGTGAACGTTTATGTGTTTTCTCCTCCGACTCCCCCATGATGCCTCCCGAAGCTCCGTTGCTTCGTTCCTCCCCGAAAGATTCAGAGATACCTATGCAACTCGGGGCCTCCGTGTCCCCCCAACAACGTAGAGAATTCCGCAGGAAGAATGGTCTCTGCTTCTACTGTGGGGACGACAAGCATCAAGTGAACAACTGTCCTAAGCGTAAGGTTGCAGCCAGAGAACTTCCGCGTCTAAGTGATCATCGGGGAGGTCACTTGGGCGCACAGGTATTTCCCGTAAATATGAAACGTACTAAGATCTTGCTTCCCTTTCAGGTCTCTTTTGGTGGTAGGTCTGCTACCGGCAGTGCTTTTGTGGATTCAGGGTCCTCTACTAATATCATGTCTGTGGAATTTGCTATGTCCCTTGCTATGCCTCTTATTGATTTGCCTAAACCTGTCCCGGTAGTGGGTATCGACGCCACTCCTCTTGCTAATGGTTATTTTACACAGCATACCCCTGTTTTTGAACTCCTTGTTGGCTCCATGCATTTGGAGCAATGCTCTGTACTGTTGATGCAGGGATTATCGTACGATTTGGTGCTAGGTCTTCCCTGGTTGCAGTTGCATAATCCTACGTTTGACTGGAATACTGGGGAGCTAACCAAATGGGGTAATGAATGTTGTACGTCATGTTTTTCTGTTAATTCTATTTCTCCCCCTAAGGAGGCGAATACGCTACCCGAGTTTGTTCAGGACTTCGCTGATGTTTTCTCTAGGGAGGCCTCCGAAGTGTTACCTCCTCATAGAGAATACGATTGCGCTATCGAATTGGTACCAGGAGCTAAGCTTCCTAAGGGTAGGATATTTAATCTTTCTTGTCCCGAACGTGAAGCTATGAGAGTGTATATCCAGGAATCCCTGGCCAAGGGTTACATTCGTCCCTCTTCTTCTCCGGTAGGTGCTGGCTTCTTCTTCGTGGGGAAGAAGGATGGTGGTCTTAGGCCATGCATTGACTACCGTAGCCTGAATAAGGTCACGGTAAGGAACCAGTATCCCCTTCCTTTGATTCCTGATCTCTTTAATCAGGTTCAGGGGGCCCAATGGTTTTCTAAATTGGATCTACGGGGGGCGTATAACCTTATTCGCATCAAAGAGGGGGATGAGTGGAAGACTGCGTTTAACACGCCCGAAGGCCATTTCGAATACCTCGTCATGCCCTTTGGGTTGTGTAATGCCCCTGCGGTCTTCCAGAATTTCATAAATGAGATTTTGAGAAATTACCTGGGGATTTTTCTGGTAGTGTACCTTGATGACATACTGGTGTTTTCCAAGGACTGGTCCTCCCACGTGGAGCATGTCAGGAAGGTGCTCCAGGTCCTTCGGGAAAATAAACTGTTTGCCAAAACCGAAAAATGTGTGTTTGGGGTACAGGAGATTCCATTTTTGGGTCAAATCCTCACTCCTCATGAATTCCGCATGGACCCCGCCAAGGTTCAGGCTGTGGCGGAATGGGTCCAACCTGCCTCCCTGAAGGCGTTACAGTGTTTTTTGGGATTTGCTAATTATTACAGGAGATTTATTGCTAACTTCTCGGTCATCGCTAAGCCCCTTACGGACCTCACTCGCAAAGGTGCTGACCTCCTCCACTGGCCTCCTGAGGCTGTCCAGGCTTTTGAGGTCCTTAAGAAGTGCTTTGTCTCGGCCCCGGTGCTGGTTCAGCCCAACCAAATGGAGCCATTTATCGTGGAAGTTGACGCATCTGAGGTGGGAGTGGGGGCTGTCTTGTCCCAGGGTACCAGGTCCCTCACCCATCTCCGCCCCTGTGCCTACTTCTCCAGGAAGTTTTCGCCAACTGAAAGTAACTATGATTTTGGCAACCGCGAACTCTTAGCCATTAAATGGGCATTTGAAGAGTGGCGCCACTTCCTGGAGGGGGCTAGGCACCAGGTAACGGTCCTTACCGACCACAAGAATCTGGTGTTCCTAGAATCTGCCCGGAGGCTAAACCCGAGACAAGCTCGATGGGCGTTATTTTTTACCAGATTCAATTTTTTGGTTACCTATAGGGCTGGGTCTAAAAATATTAAGGCTGATGCACTGTCGCGTAGCTTCATGGCCAGCCCTCCTTCGGAGGAAGATCCTGCTTGTATTTTGCCTCCAGGTATAATCATTTCCTCGATCGATTCTGATTTAGTCTCTGAAATTGCTGCTGATCAAGGTGCAGCTCCCGGGAACCTTCCTGAGAACAAGCTGTTTGTTCCCCTGCAATTCCGGCTAAGGGTACTTAGGGAAAATCATGACTCCGCACTATCTGGCCATCCAGGCATCCTGGGTACCAAACACCTCATTACCAGAAATTATTGGTGGCCTGGGTTGCCTAAAGACGTTAAGGCCTACGTCGCCGCTTGTGAGGTTTGTGCTAGGTCCAAGACTCCCAGGTCCCGACCAGCGGGCTTACTGCGTTCGTTGCCCATTCCCCAGAGACCTTGGACACATATCTCCATGGATTTTATCACCGATTTGCCTCCATCCCAAGGCAAGTCGGTGGTGTGGGTGGTGGTGGACCGCTTCAGTAAGATGTGCCACTTTGTGCCCCTCAAGAAACTACCCAACGCCAAAACGTTGGCTACCTTGTTTGTCAAACACATCCTGCGTCT
>NW_027462432.1:0-62724 GCF_050947455.1 Rhinoderma darwinii
GCCTCAGAAACAGTGGTTCTGAACATGCTGCCAATAGCTCGCCTGGGAAACATCCAGAGAAGTCCAAGATAGTGTTTTTTAGACTGGCTGCCACGAGCTGAAACGAATGCAGCCAAGAGCGAGCGTCTGTGACTTACGGTTCAAGAGTTATTCACAGAAACATGGTTCTGAACTTTGCTGCCAGCCGCGAAAGCGAAAATAACCAAGATCGAGCGTCTAGGATTTACTTGTCAATTGCTCGCCTGGGAAACATCCAGAGAAGTCAAAGACAGTGCTTCCATACTAATTGCCAGGCGCTGAGACGAATGCCGCCAAGATCTAGCGTCTATGACTTACGGTTCAAGAATTAGCCTCAGAAACAGTGGGAAACAGTGCTTCTATACTAATTGCCAGGCGCTGAGACGAATGCAGCCAAGATCGAGCGTCTATGACTTACGGTTCAAGAATTAGCCTCAGAAACAGTGGTTCTGAACATGCTGCCAATAGCTCGCCTGGGAAACATCCAGAGAAGTCCAAGATTGTGTTTTTTAGACTGGCTGCCACGAGCTGAAACGAATGCAGCCAAGAGCGAGCGTCTGTGACTTACGGTTCAAGAGTTATTCACAGAAACATGGTTCTGAACTTTGCTGCCAGCCGCGAAAGCGAAAATAACCAAGATCGAGCGTCTAGGATTTACTTGTCAATAGCTCGCCTGGGAAACATCCAGAGAAGTCAAAGACAGTGCTTCTATACTAATTGCCAGGCGCTGAGACGAATGCCGCCAAGATCGAGCGTCTATGACTTACGGTTCAAGAATTAGCCTCAGAAACAGTGGTTCTGAACATGCTGCCAATAGCTCGCCTGGGAAACATCCAGAGAAGTCCAAGATAGTGTTTTTTAGACTGGCTGCCACGAGCTGAAACGAATGCAGCCAAGAGCGAGCGTCTGTGACTTACGGTTCAAGAGTTATTCACAGAAACATGGTTCTGAACTTTGCTGCCAGCCGCGAAAGCGAAAATAACCAAGATCGAGCGTCTAGGATTTACTTGTCAATAGCTCGCCTGGGAAACATCCAGAGAAGTCAAAGACAGTGCTTCTATACTAATTGCCAGGCGCTGAGACGAATGCCGCCAAGATCGAGCGTCTATGACTTACGGTTCAAGAATTAGCCTCAGAAACAGTGGTTCTGAACATGCTGCCAATAGCTCGCCTGGGAAACATCCAGAGAAGTCCAAGATAGTGTTTTTTAGACTGGCTGCCACGAGCTGAAACGAATGCAGCCAAGAGCGAGCGTCTGTGACTTACGGTTCAAGAGTTATTCACAGAAACATGGTTCTGAACTTTGCTGCCAGCCGCGAAAGCGAAAATAACCAAGATCGAGCGTCTAGGATTTACTTGTCAATTGCTCGCCTGGGAAACATCCAGAGAAGTCAAAGACAGTGCTTCTATACTAATTGCCAGGCGCTGAGACGAATGCCGCCAAGATCTAGCGTCTATGACTTACGGTTCAAGAATTAGCCTCAGAAACAGTGGGAAACAGTGCTTCTATACTAATTGCCAGGCGCTGAGACGAATGCAGCCAAGATCGAGCGTCTATGACTTACGGTTCAAGAATTAGCCTCAGAAACAGTGGTTCTGAACATGCTGCCAATAGCTCGCCTGGGAAACATCCAGAGAAGTCCAAGATTGTGTTTTTTAGACTGGCTGCCACGAGCTGAAACGAATGCAGCCAAGAGCGAGCGTCTGTGACTTACGGTTCAAGAGTTATTCACAGAAACATGGTTCTGAACTTTGCTGCCAGCCGCGAAAGCGAAAATAACCAAGATCGAGCGTCTAGGATTTACTTGTCAATAGCTCGCCTGGGAAGCATCCAGAGAAGTCAAAGACAGTGCTTCTATACTAATTGCCAGGCGCTGAGACGAATGCCGCCAAGATCGAGCGTCTATGACTTACGGTTCAAGAATTAGCCTCAGAAACAGTGGTTCTGAACATGCTGCCAATAGCTCGCCTGGGAAACATCCAGAGAAGTCCAAGATAGTGTTTTTTAGACTGGCTGCCACGAGCTGAAACGAATGCAGCCAAGAGCGAGCGTCTGTGACTTACGGTTCAAGAGTTATTCACAGAAACATGGTTCTGAACTTTGCTGCCAGCCGCGAAAGTGAAAATAACCAACATCGAGCGTCTAGGATTTACTTGTCAATAGCTCGCCTGGGAAACATCCAGAGAAGTCAAATACAGTGCTTCTATACTAATTGCCAGGCGCTGAGACGAATGCCGCCAAGATCTAGCGTCTATGACTTACGGTTCAAGAATTAGCCTCAGAAACAGTGGGAAACAGTGCTTCTATACTAATTGCCAGGCGCTGAGACGAATGCCGCCAAGATCGAGCGTCTATGACTTACGGTTCAAGAATTAGCCTCAGAAACAGTGGTTCTGAACATGCTGCCAATAGCTCGTCTGGGAAACATCCAGAGAAGTCCAAGATAGTGTTTTTTAGACTGGCTGCCACGAGCTGAAACGAATGCAGCCAAGAGCGAGCGTCTGTGACTTACGGTTCAAGAATTAGCCTCAGAAACAGTGGTTCTGAACATGCTGCCAATAGCTCGCCTGGGAAACATCCAGAGAAGTCCAAGATTGTGTTTTTTAGACTGGCTGCCACGAGCTGAAACGAATGCAGCCAAGAGCGAGCGTCTGTGACTTACGGTTCAAGAGTTATTCACAGAAACATGGTTCTGAACTTTGCTGCCAGCCGTGAAAGCGAAAATAACCAAGATCGAGCGTCTAGGATTTACTTGTCAATAGCTCGCCTGGGAAACATCCAGAGAAGTCAAAGACAGTGCTTCTATACTAATTGCCAGGCGCTGAGACGAATGCCGCCAAGATCGAGCGTCTATGACTTACGGTTCAAGAATTAGCCTCAGAAACAGTGGTTCTGAACATGCTGCCAATAGCTCGCCTGGGAAACATCCAGAGAAGTCCAAGATAGTGTTTTTTAGACTGGCTGCCACGAGCTGAAACGAATGCAGCCAAGAGCGAGCGTCTGTGACTTACGGTTCAAGAGTTATTCACAGAAACATGGTTCTGAACTTTGCTGCCAGCCGCGAAAGCGAAAATAACCAAGATCGAGCGTCTAGGATTTACTTGTCAATAGCTCGCCTGGGAAACATCCAGAGAAGTCAAAGACAGTGCTTCTATACTAATTGCCAGGCGCTGAGACGAATGCCGCCAAGATCGAGCGTCTATGACTTACGGTTCAAGAATTAGCCTCAGAAACAGTGGTTCTGAACATGCTGCCAATAGCTCGCCTGGGAAACATCCAGAGAAGTCCAAGATAGTGTTTTTTAGACTGGCTGCCACGAGCTGAAACGAATGCAGCCAAGAGCGAGCGTCTGTGACTTACGGTTCAAGAGTTATTCACAGAAACATGGTTCTGAACTTTGCTGCCAGCCGCGAAAGCGAAAATAACCAAGATCGAGCGTCTAGGATTTACTTGTCAATTGCTCGCCTGGGAAACATCCAGAGAAGTCAAAGACAGTGCTTCTATACTAATTGCCAGGCGCTGAGACGAATGCCGCCAAGATCTAGCGTCTATGACTTACGGTTCAAGAATTAGCCTCAGAAACAGTGGGAAACAGTGCTTCTATACTAATTGCCAGGCGCTGAGACGAATGCAGCCAAGATCGAGCGTCTATGACTTACGGTTCAAGAATTAGCCTCAGAAACAGTGGTTCTGAACATGCTGCCAATAGCTCGCCTGGGAAACATCCAGAGAAGTCCAAGATTGTGTTTTTTAGACTGGCTGCCACGAGCTGAAACGAATGCAGCCAAGAGCGAGCGTCTGTGACTTACGGTTCAAGAGTTATTCACAGAAACATGGTTCTGAACTTTGCTGCCAGCCGCGAAAGCGAAAATAACCAAGATCGAGCGTCTAGGATTTACTTGTCAATAGCTCGCCTGGGAAACATCCAGAGAAGTCAAAGACAGTGCTTCTATACTAATTGCCAGGCGCTGAGACGAATGCCGCCAAGATCGAGCGTCTATGACTTACGGTTCAAGAATTAGCCTCAGAAACAGTGGTTCTGAACATGCTGCCAATAGCTCGCCTGGGAAACATCCAGAGAAGTCCAAGATAGTGTTTTTTAGACTGGCTGCCACGAGCTGAAACGAATGCAGCCAAGAGCGAGCGTCTGTGACTTACGGTTCAAGAGTTATTCACAGAAACATGGTTCTGAACTTTGCTGCCAGCCGCGAAAGCGAAAATAACCAAGATCGAGCGTCTAGGATTTACTTGTCAATAGCTCGCCTGGGAAACATCCAGAGAAGTCAAAGACAGTGCTTCTATACTAATTGCCAGGCGCTGAGACGAATGCCCGCCAAGATCGAGCGTCTATGACTTACGGTTCAAGAATTAGCCTCAGAAACAGTGGTTCTGAACATGCTGCCAATAGCTCGCCTGGGAAACATCCAGAGAAGTCCAAGATTGTGTTTTTTAGACTGGCTGCCACGAGCTGAAACGAATGCAGCCAAGAGCGAGCGTCTGTGACTTACGGTTCAAGAGTTATTCACAGAAACATGGTTCTGAACTTTGCTGCCAGCCGCGAAAGCGAAAATAACCAAGATCGAGCGTCTAGGATTTACTTGTCAATAGCTCGCCTGGGAAACATCCAGAGAAGTCAAAGACAGTGCTTCTATACTAATTGCCAGGCGCTGAGACGAATGCCGCCAAGATCGAGCGTCTATGACTTACGGTTCAAGAATTAGCCTCAGAAACAGTGGTTCTGAACATGCTGCCAATAGCTCGCCTGGGAAACATCCAGAGAAGTCCAAGATAGTGTTTTTTAGACTGGCTGCCACGAGCTGAAACGAATGCAGCCAAGAGCGAGCGTCTGTGACTTACGGTTCAAGAGTTATTCACAGAAACATGGTTCTGAACTTTGCTGCCAGCCGCGAAAGCGAAAATAACCAAGATCGAGCGTCTAGGATTTACTTGTCAATAGCTCGCCTGGGAAACATCCAGAGAAGTCAAATACAGTGCTTCTATACTAATTGCCAGGCGCTGAGACGAATGCCGCCAAGATCTAGCGTCTATGACTTACGGTTCAAGAATTAGCCTCAGAAACAGTGGGAAACAGTGCTTCTATACTAATTGCCAGGCGCTGAGACGAATGCCGCCAAGATCGAGCGTCTATGACTTACGGTTCAAGAATTAGCCTCAGAAACAGTGGTTCTGAACATGCTGCCAATAGCTCGTCTGGGAAACATCCAGAGAACTCCAAGATAGTGTTTTTTAGACTGGCTGCCACGAGCTGAAACGAATGCAGCCAAGAGCGAGCGTCTGTGACTTACGGTTCAAGAGTTATTCACAGAAACATGGTTCTGAACTTTGCTGCCAACCGCGAAAGCGAAAATAACCAAGATCGAGCGTCTAGGATTTACTTGTCAATAGCTCGCCTGGGAAACATCCAGAGAAGTCAAAGACAGTGCTTCTATACTAATTGCCAGGCGCTGAGACGAATGCCGCCAAGATCTAGCGTCTATGACTTACGGTTCAAGAATTAGCCTCAGAAACAGTGGGAAACAGTGCTTCTATACTAATTGCCAGGCGCTGAGACGAATGCCGCCAAGATCGAGCGTCTATGACTTACGGTTCAAGAATTAGCCTCAGAAACAGTGGTTCTGAACATGCTGCCAATTGCTCGCCTGGGAAACATCCAGAGAAGTCCAAGATAGTGTTTTTTAGACGGGCTGCCACGAGCTGAAACGAATGCAGCCAAGAGCGAGCGTCTGTGACTTACGGTTCAAGAGTTATTCACAGAAACATGGTTCTGAACTTTGCTGCCAGCCGCGAAAGCGAAAATAACCAAGATCGAGCGTCTAGGATTTACTTGTCAATTGCTCGCCTGGGAAACATCCAGAGAAGTCAAAGACAGTGCTTCTATACTAATTGCCAGGCGCTGAGACGAATGACGCCAAGATCTAGCGTCTATGACTTACGGTTCAAGAATTAGCCTCAGAAACAGTGGGAAACAGTGCTTCTATACTAATTGCCAGGCGCTGAGACGAATGCAGCCAAGATCGAGCGTCTATGACTTACGGTTCAAGAATTAGCCTCAGAAACAGTGGTTCTGAACATGCTGCCAATAGCTCGCCTGGGAAACATCCAGAGAAGTCCAAGATAGTGTTTTTTAGACTGGCTGCCACGAGCTGAAACGAATGCAGCCAAGAGCGAGCGTCTGTGACTTACGGTTCAAGAGTTATTCACAGAAACATGGTTCTGAACTTTGCTGCCAGCCGCGAAAGCGAAAATAACCAAGATCGAGCGTCTAGGATTTACTTGTCAATAGCTCGCCTGGGAAACATCCAGAGAAGTCAAATACAGTGCTTCTATACTAATTGCCAGGCGCTGAGACGAATGCCGCCAAGATCGAGCGTCTATGACTTACGGTTCAAGAATTAGCCTCAGAAACAGTGGTTCTGAACATGCTGCCAATAGCTCGTCTGGGAAACATCCAGAGAAGTCCAAGATAGTGTTTTTTAGACTGGCTGTCACGAGCTGAAACGAATGCAGCCAAGAGCGAGCGTCTGTGACTTACGGTTCAAGAGTTATTCACAGAAACATGGTTCTGAACTTTGCTGCCAGCCGCGAAAGCGAAAATAACCAAGATCGAGCGTCTAGGATTTACTTGTCAATAGCTCGCCTGGGAAACATCCAGAGAAGTCAAAGACAGTCTTCTATACTAATTGCCAGGCGCTGAGACGAATGCCGCCAAGATATAGCGTCTATGACTTACGGTTCAAGAATTAGCCTCAGAAACAGTGGGAAACAGTGCTTCTATACTAATTGCCAGGCGCTGAGACGAATGCCGCCAAGATCGAGCGTCTATGACTTACGGTTCAAGAATTAGCCTCAGAAACAGTGGGAAACAGTGCTTCTATACTAATTGCCAGGCACTGAGACGAATGCCGCCAAGATCGAGCGTCTATGACTTACGGTTCAAGAATTAGCCTCAGAAACAGTGGTTCTGAACATGCTGCCAATAGCTCGCCTGGGAAACATCCAGAGAAGTCCAAGATAGTGTTTTTTAGACTGGCTGCCACGAGCTGAAACGAATGCAGCCAAGAGCGAGCGTCTGTGACTTACGGTTCAAGAGTTATTCACAGAAACATGGTTCTGAACTTTGCTGCCAGCCGCGAAAGCGAAAATAACCAAGATCGAGCGTCTAGGATTTACTTGTCAATTGCTCGCCTGGGAAACATCCAGAGAAGTCAAAGACAGTGCTTCTATACTAATTGCCAGGCGCTGAGACGAATGCCGCCAAGATCTAGCGTCTATGACTTACGGTTCAAGAATTAGCCTCAGAAACAGTGGGAAACAGTGCTTCTATACTAATTGCCAGGCGCTGAGACGAATGCAGCCAAGATCGAGCGTCTATGACTTACGGTTCAAGAATTAGCCTCAGAAACAGTGGTTCTGAACATGCTGCCAATAGCTCGCCTGGGAAACATCCAGAGAAGTCCAAGATTGTGTTTTTTAGACTGGCTGCCACGAGCTGAAACGAATGCAGCCAAGAGCGAGCGTCTGTGACTTACGGTTCAAGAGTTATTCACAGAAACATGGTTCTGAACTTTGCTGCCAGCCGCGAAAGCGAAAATAACCAAGATCGAGCGTCTAGGATTTACTTGTCAATTGCTCGCCTGGGAAACATCCAGAGAAGTCAAAGACAGTGCTTCTATACTAATTGCCAGGCGCTGAGACGAATGCCGCCAAGATCGAGCGTCTATGACTTACGGTTCAAGAATTAGCCTCAGAAACAGTGGTTCTGAACATGCTGCCAATAGCTCGCCTGGGAAACATCCAGAGAAGTCCAAGATTGTGTTTTTTAGTCTGGCTGCCACGAGCTGAAACGAATGCAGCCAAGAGCGAGCGTCTGTAAATTAGGGTTCAAGAGTTATTCACAGAAACATGGTTCTGAACTTTGCTGCCAGCCGCGAAAGCGAAAATAACCAAGATCGAGCGTCTAGGATTTACTTGTCAATAGCTCGCCTGGGAAACATCCAGAGAAGTCAAAGACAGTGCTTCTATACTAATTGCCAGGCGCTGAGACGAATGCCGCCAAGATCGAGCGTCTATGACTTACGGTTCAAGAATTAGCCTCAGAAACAGTGGTTCTGAACATGCTGCCAATAGCTCGCCTGGGAAACATCCAGAGAAGTCCAAGATAGTGTTTTTTAGACTGGCTGCCACGAGCTGAAACGAATGCAGCCAAGAGCGAGCGTCTGTGACTTACGGTTCAAGAGTTATTCACAGAAACATGGTTCTGAACTTTGCTGCCAGCCGCGAAAGCGAAAATAACCAAGATCGAGCGTCTAGGATTTACTTGTCAATAGCTCGCCTGGGAAAAATCCAGAGAAGTCAAATACAGTGCTTCTATACTAATTGCCAGGCGCTGAGACGAATGCCGCCAAGATCTAGCGTCTATGACTTACGGTTCAAGAATTAGCCTCAGAAACAGTGGGAAACAGTGCTTCTATACTAATTGCCAGGCGCTGAGACGAATGCCGCCAAGATCGAGCGTCTATGACTTACGGTTCAAGAATTAGCCTCAGAAACAGTGGTTCTGAACATGCTGCCAATAGCTCGTCTGGGAAACATCCAGAGAAGTCCAAGATAGTGTTTTTTAGACTGGCTGCCACGAGCTGAAACGAATGCAGCCAAGAGCGAGCGTCTGTGACTTACGGTTCAAGAGTTATTCACAGAAACATGGTTCTGAACTTTGCTGCCAACCGCGAAAGCGAAAATAACCAAGATCGAGCGTCTAGGATTTACTTGTCAATAGCTCGCCTGGGAAACATCCAGAGAAGTCAAAGACAGTGCTTCTATACTAATTGCCAGGCGCTGAGACGAATGCCGCCAAGATCTAGCGTCTATGACTTACGGTTCAAGAATTAGCCTCAGAAACAGTGGGAAACAGTGCTTCTATACTAATTGCCAGGCGCTGAGACGAATGCCGCCAAGATCGAGCGTCTATGACTTACGGTTCAAGAATTAGCCTCAGAAACAGTGGTTCTGAACATGCTGCCAATTGCTCGCCTGGGAAACATCCAGAGAAGTCCAAGATAGTGTTTTTTAGACGGGCTGCCACGAGCTGAAACGAATGCAGCCAAGAGCGAGCGTCTGTGACTTACGGTTCAAGAGTTATTCACAGAAACATGGTTCTGAACTTTGCTGCCAGCCGCGAAAGCGAAAATAACCAAGATCGAGCGTCTAGGATTTACTTGTCAATTGCTCGCCTGGGAAACATCCAGAGAAGTCAAAGACAGTGCTTCTATACTAATTGCCAGGCGCTGAGACGAATGCCGCCAAGATCTAGCGTCTATGACTTACGGTTCAAGAATTAGCCTCAGAAACAGTGGGAAACAGTGCTTCTATACTAATTGCCAGGCGCTGAGACGAATGCAGCCAAGATCGAGCGTCTATGACTTACGGTTCAAGAATTAGCCTCAGAAACAGTGGTTCTGAACATGCTGCCAATAGCTCGCCTGGGAAACATCCAGAGAAGTCCAAGATAGTGTTTTTTAGACTGACTGCCACGAGCTGAAACGAATGCAGCCAAGAGCGAGCGTCTGTGACTTACGGTTCAAGAGTTATTCACAGAAACATGGTTCTGAACTTTGCTGCCAGCCGCGAAAGCGAAAATAACCAAGATCGAGCGTCTAGGATTTACTTGTCAATAGCTCGCCTGGGAAACATCCAGAGAAGTCAAATACAGTGCTTCTATACTAATTGCCAGGCGCTGAGACGAATGCCGCCAAGATCGAGCGTCTATGACTTACGGTTCAAGAATTAGCCTCAGAAACAGTGGTTCTGAACATGCTGCCAATAGCTCGTCTGGGAAACATCCAGAGAAGTCCAAGATAGTGTTTTTTAGACTGGCTGTCACGAGCTGAAACGAATGCAGCCAAGAGCGAGCGTCTGTGACTTACGGTTCAAGAGTTATTCACAGAAACATGGTTCTGAACTTTGCTGCCAGCCGCGAAAGCGAAAATAACCAAGATCGAGCGTCTAGGATTTACTTGTCAATAGCTCGCCTGGGAAACATCCAGAGAAGTCAAAGACAGTGCTTCTATACTAATTGCCAGGCGCTGAGACGAATGCAGCCAAGATCTAGCGTCTATGACTTACGGTTCAAGAATTAGCCTCAGAAACAGTGGGAAACAGTGCTTCTATACTAATTGCCAGGCGCTGAGACGAATGCCGCCAAGATCGAGCGTCTATGACTTACGGTTCAAGAATTAGCCTCAGAAACAGTGGTTCTGAACATGCTGCCAATAGCTCGCCTGGGAAACATCCAGAGAAGTCCAAGATAGTGTTTTTTAGACTGGCTGCCACGAGCTGAAACGAATGCAGCCAAGAGCGAGCGTCTGTGACTTACGGTTCAAGAGTTATTCACAGAAACATGGTTCTGAACTTTGCTGCCAGCCGCGAAAGCGAAAATAACCACGATCGAGCGTCTAGGATTTACTTGTCAATAGCTCGCCTGGGAAACATCCAGAGAAGTCAAAGACAGTGCTTCTATACTAATTGCCAGGCGCTGAGACGAATTCCGCCAAGATCTAGCGTCTATGACTTACGGTTCAAGAATTAGCCTCAGAAACAGTGGGAAACAGTGCTTCTATACTAATTGCCAGGCGCTGAGACGAATGGCGCCAAGATCGAGCGTCTAAGACTTACGGTTCAAGAATTAGCCTCAGAAACAGTGGTTCTGAACATGCTGCCAATAGCTCGTCTGGGAAACATCCAGAGAAGTCCAAGATAGTGTTTTTTAGACTGGCTGCCACGAGCTGAAACGAATGCAGCCAAGAGCGAGCGTCTGTGACTTACGGTTCAAGAGTTATTCACAGAAACATGGTTCTGAACTTTGCTGCCAGCCGCGAAAGCGAAAATAACCAAGATCGAGCGTCTAGGATTTACTTGTCAATAGCTCGCCTGGGAAACATCCAGAGAAGTCAAAGACAGTCTTCTATACTAATTGCCAGGCGCTGAGACGAATGCCGCCAAGATCTAGCGTCTATGACTTACGGTTCAAGAATTAGCCTCAGAAACAGTGGGAAACAGTGCTTCTATACTAATTGCCAGGCGCTGAGACGAATGCCGCCAAGATCGAGCGTCTATGACTTACGGTTCAAGAATTAGCCTCAGAAACAGTGGTTCTGAACATGCTGCCAATAGCTCGTCTGGGAAACATCCAGAGAAGTCCAAGATAGTGTTTTTTAGACTGGCTGCCACGAGCTGAAACGAATGCAGCCAAGAGCGAGCGTCTGTGACTTACGGTTCAAGAGTTATTCACAGAAACATGGTTCTGAACTTTGCTGCCAGCCGCGAAAGCGAAAATAACCAAGATCGAGCGTCTAGGATTTACTTGTCAATAGCTCGCCTGGGAAACATCCAGAGAAGTCAAAGACAGTGCTTCTATACTAATTGCCAGGCGCTGAGACGAATGCCGCCAAGATCTAGCGTCTATGACTTACGGTTCAAGAATTAGCCTCAGAAACAGTGGGAAACAGTGCTTCTATACTAATTGCCAGGCGCTGAGACGAATGCCGCCAAGATCGAGCGTCTATGACTTAAGGTTCAAGAATTAGCCTCAGAAACAGTGGTTCTGAACATGCTGCCAATTGCTCGCCTGGGAAACATCCAGAGAAGTACAAGATAGTGTTTTTTAGACTGGCTGCCACGAGCTGAAACGAATGCAGCCAAGAGCGAGCGTCTGTGACTTACGGTTCAAGAGTTATTCACAGAAACATGGTTCTGAACTTTGCTGCCAGCCGCGAAAGCAAAAATAACCAAGATCGAGCGTCTAGGATTTACTTGTCAATAGCTCGCCTGGGAAACATCCAGAGAAGTCAAAGACAGTGCTTCTATACTAACTGCCAGGCGCTAAGACGAATGCCGCCAAGATCGAGCGTCTAAGACTTACGGTTCAAGAATTAGCCTCAGAAACAGTGGTTCTGAACATGCTGCCAATAGCTCGCCTGGTAAACATCCAGAGAAGTCCAAGATAGTGTTTTTTAGACGGGCTGCCACGAGCTGAAACGAATGCAGCCGAGAGCGAGCGTCTGTGACTTACGGTTCAAGAGTTATTCACAGAAACATGGTTCTGAACTTTGCTGCCAACCGCGAAAGCGAAAATAACCAAGATCGAGCGTCTAGGATTTACTTGTCAATAGCTCGCCTGGGAAACATCCAGAGAAGTCAAAGACAGTGCTTCTATACTAATTGCCAGGCGCTGAGACGAATGCCGCCAAGATCTAGCGTCTATGACTTACGGTTCAAGAATTAGCCTCAGAAACAGTGGGAAACAGTGCTTCTATACTAATTGCCAGGCGCTGAGACGAATGCCGCCAAGATCGAGTGTCTATGACTTACGGTTCAAGAATTAGCCTCAGAAACAGTGGTTCTGAACATGCTGCCAATAGCTCGTCTGGGAAACATCCAGAGAAGTCCAAGATAGTGTTTTTTAGACTGGCTGCCACGAGCTGAAACGAATGCAGCCAAGAGCGAGCGTCTGTGACTTACGGTTCAAGAGTTATTCACAGAAACATGGTTCTGAACTTTGCTGCCAACCGCGAAAGCGAAAATAACCAAGATCGAGCGTCTAGGATTTACTTGTCAATAGCTCGCCTGGGAAACATCCAGAGAAGTCAAAGACAGTGCTTCTATACTAATTGCCAGGCGCTGAGACGAATGCCGCCAAGATCTAGCGTCTATGACTTACGGTTCAAGAATTAGCCTCAGAAACAGTGGGAAACAGTGCTTCTATACTAATTGCCAGGCGCTGAGACGAATGCCGCCAAGATCGAGCGTCTATGACTTACGGTTCAAGAATTAGCCTCAGAAACAGTGGTTCTGAACATGCTGCCAATTGCTCGCCTGGGAAACATCCAGAGAAGTCCAAGATAGTGTTTTTTAGACGGGCTGCCACGAGCTGAAACGAATGCAGCCAAGAGCGAGCGTCTGTGACTTACGGTTCAAGAGTTATTCACAGAAACATGGTTCTGAACTTTGCTGCCAGCCGCGAAAGCGAAAATAACCAAGATCGAGCGTCTAGGATTTACTTGTCAATTGCTCGCCTGGGAAACATCCAGAGAAGTCAAAGACAGTGCTTCTATACTAATTGCCAGGCGCTGAGACGAATGCCGCCAAGATCTAGCGTCTATGACTTACGGTTCAAGAATTAGCCTCAGAAACAGTGGGAAACAGTGCTTCTATACTAATTGCCAGGCGCTGAGACGAATGCAGCCAAGATCGAGCGTCTATGACTTACGGTTCAAGAATTAGCCTCAGAAACAGTGGTTCTGAACATGCTGCCAATAGCTCGCCTGGGAAACATCCAGAGAAGTCCAAGATAGTGTTTTTTAGACTGGCTGCCACGAGCTGAAACGAATGCAGCCAAGAGCGAGCGTCTGTGACTTACGGTTCAAGAGTTATTCACAGAAACATGGTTCTGAACTTTGCTGCCAGCCGCGAAAGCGAAAATAACCAAGATCGAGCGTCTAGGATTTACTTGTCAATTGCTCGCCTGGGAAACATCCAGAGAAGTCAAAGACAGTGCTTCTATACTAATTGCCAGGCGCTGAGACGAATGCCGCCAAGATCTAGCGTCTATGACTTACGGTTCAAGAATTAGCCTCAGAAACAGTGGGAAACAGTGCTTCTATACTAATTGCCAGGCGCTGAGACGAATGCAGCCAAGATCGAGCGTCTATGACTTACGGTTCAAGAATTAGCCTCAGAAACAGTGGTTCTGAACATGCTGCCAATAGCTCGTCTGGGAAACATCCAGAGAAGTCCAAGATTGTGTTTTTTAGACTGGCTGCCACGAGCTGAAACGAATGCAGCCAAGAGCGAGCGTCTGTGACTTACGGTTCAAGAGTTATTCACAGAAACATGGTTCTGAACTTTGCTGCCAGCCGCGAAAGCGAAAATAACCAAGATCGAGCGTCTAGGATTTACTTGTCAATAGCTCGCCTGGGAAACATCCAGAGAAGTCAAAGACAGTGCTTCTATACTAATTGCCAGGCGCTGAGACGAATGCCGCCAAGATCGAGCGTCTATGACTTACGGTTCAAGAATTAGCCTCAGAAACAGTGGTTCTGAACATGCTGCCAATAGCTCGCCTGGGAAACATCCAGAGAAGTCCAAGATAGTGTTTTTTAGACTGGCTGCCACGAGCTGAAACGAATGCAGCCAAGAGCGAGCGTCTGTGACTTACGGTTCAAGAGTTATTCACAGAAACATGGTTCTGAACTTTGCTGCCAGCCGCGAAAGCGAAAATAACCAAGATCGAGCGTCTAGGATTTACTTGTCAATAGCTCGCCTGGGAAACATCCAGAGAAGTCAAAGACAGTGCTTCTATACTAATTGCCAGGCGCTGAGACGAATGCCGCCAAGATCGAGCGTCTATGACTTACGGTTCAAGAATTAGCCTCAGAAACAGTGGTTCTGAACATGCTGCCAATAGCTCGCCTGGGAAACATCCAGAGAAGTCCAAGATTGTGTTTTTTAGACTGGCTGCCACGAGCTGAAACGAATGCAGCCAAGAGCGAGCGTCTGTGACTTACGGTTCAAGAGTTATTCACAGAAACATGGTTCTGAACTTTGCTGCCAGCCGCGAAAGCGAAAATAACCAAGATCGAGCGTCTAGGATTTACTTGTCAATAGCTCGCCTGGGAAACATCCAGAGAAGTCAAAGACAGTGCTTCTATACTAATTGCCAGGCGCTGAGACGAATGCCGCCAAGATCGAGCGTCTATGACTTACGGTTCAAGAATTAGCCTCAGAAACAGTGGTTCTGAACATGCTGCCAATAGCTCGCCTGGGAAACATCCAGAGAAGTCCAAGATAGTGTTTTTTAGACTGGCTGCCACGAGCTGAAACGAATGCAGCCAAGAGCGAGCGTCTGTGACTTACGGTTCAAGAGTTATTCACAGAAACATGGTTCTGAACTTTGCTGCCAGCCGCGAAAGCGAAAATAACCAAGATCGAGCGTCTAGGATTTACTTGTCAATAGCTCGCCTGGGAAACATCCAGAGAAGTCAAATACAGTGCTTCTATACTAATTGCCAGGCGCTGAGACGAATGCCGCCAAGATCTAGCGTCTATGACTTACGGTTCAAGAATTAGCCTCAGAAACAGTGGGAAACAGTGCTTCTATACTAATTGCCAGGCGCTGAGACGAATGCCGCCAAGATCGAGCGTCTATGACTTACGGTTCAAGAATTAGCCTCAGAAACAGTGGTTCTGAACATGCTGCCAATAGCTCGTCTGGGAAACATCCAGAGAAGTCCAAGATAGTGTTTTTTAGACTGACTGCCACGAGCTGAAACGAATGCAGCCAAGAGCGAGCGTCTGTGACTTACGGTTCAAGAGTTATTCACAGAAACATGGTTCTGAACTTTGCTGCCAACCGCGAAAGCGAAAATAACCAAGATCGAGCGTCTAGGATTTACTTGTCAATAGCTCGCCTGGGAAACATCCAGAGAAGTCAAAGACAGTGCTTCTATACTAATTGCCAGGCGCTGAGACGAATGCAGCCAAGATCTAGCGTCTATGACTTACGGTTCAAGAATTAGCCTCAGAAACAGTGGGAAACAGTGCTTCTATACTAATTGCCAGGCGCTGAGACGAATGCCGCCAAGATCGAGCGTCTATGACTTACGGTTCAAGAATTAGCCTCAGAAACAGTGGTTCTGAACATGCTGCCAATTGCTCGCCTGGGAAACATCCAGAGAAGTCCAAGATAGTGTTTTTTAGACGGGCTGCCACGAGCTGAAACGAATGCAGCCAAGAGCGAGCGTCTGTGACTTACGGTTCAAGAGTTATTCACAGAAACATGGTTCTGAACTTTGCTGCTAGCCGCGAAAGCGAAAATAACCAAGATCGAGCGTCTAGGATTTACTTGTCAATTGCTCGCCTGGGAAACATCCAGAGAAGTCAAAGACAGTGCTTCTATACTAATTGCCAGGCGCTGAGACGAATGCCGCCAAGATCTAGCGTCTATGACTTACGGTTCAAGAATTAGCCTCAGAAACAGTGGGAAACAGTGCTTCTATACTAATTGCCAGGCGCTGAGACGAATGCAGCCAAGATCGAGCGTCTATGACTTACGGTTCAAGAATTAGCCTCAGAAACAGTGGTTCTGAACATGCTGCCAATAGCTCGCCTGGGAAACATCCAGAGAAGTCCAAGATAGTGTTTTTTAGACTGGCTGCCACGAGCTGAAACGAATGCAGCCAAGAGCGAGCGTCTGTGACTTACGGTTCAAGAGTTATTCACAGAAACATGGTTCTGAACTTTGCTGCCAGCCGCGAAAGCGAAAATAACCAAGATCGAGCGTCTAGGATTTACTTGTCAATAGCTCGCCTGGAAAACATCCAGAGAAGTCAAAGACAGTGCTTCTATACTAATTGCCAGGCGCTGAGACGAATGCCGCCAAGATCTAGCGTCTATGACTTACGGTTCAAGAATTAGCCTCAGAAACAGTGGGAAACAGTGCTTCTATACTAATTGCCAGGCGCTGAGACGAATGCCGCCAAGATCGAGCGTCTATGACTTACGGTTCAAGAATTAGCCTCAGAAACAGTGGTTCTGAACATGCTGCCAATTGCTCGCCTGGGAAACATCCAGAGAAGTCCAAGATAGTGTTTTTTAGACGGGCTGCCACGAGCTGAAACGAATACAGCCAAGAGCGAGCTTCTGTGACTTACGGTTCAAGAGTTATTCACAGAAACATGGTTCTGAACTTTGCTGCCAGCCGCGAAAGCGAAAATAACCAAGATCGAGCGTCTAGGATTTACTTGTCAATAGCTCGCCTGGGAAACATCCAGAGAAGTCAAAGACAGTGCTTCTATACTAATTGCCAGGCGCTGAGACGAATGCCGCCAAGATCTAGCGTCTATGACTTACGGTTCAAGAATTAGCCTCTGAAACAGTGGGAAACAGTGCTTCTATACTAATTGCCAGGCGCTGAGACGAATGCCGCCAAGATCGAGCGTCTATGACTTACGGTTCAAGAATTAGCCTCAGAAACAGTGGTTCTGAACATGCTGCCAATAGCTCGCCTGGGAAACATCCAGAGAAGTCCAAGATTGTGTTTTTTAGACTGGCTGCCACGAGCTGAAACGAATGCAGCCAAGAGCGAGCGTCTGTGACTTACGGTTCAAGAGTTATTCACAGAAACATGGTTCTGAACTTTGCTGCCAGCCGCGAAAGCGAAAATAACCAAGATCGAGCGTCTAGGATTTACTTGTCAATAGCTCGCCTGGGAAACATCCAGAGAAGTCAAAGACAGTGCTTCTATACTAATTGCCAGGCGCTGAGACGAATGCCGCCAAGATCGAGCGTCTATGACTTACGGTTCAAGAATTAGCCTCAGAAACAGTGGTTCTGAACATGCAGCCAATAGCTCGTCTGGGAAACATCCAGAGAAGTCCAAGATAGTGTTTTTTAGACTGGCTGCCACGAGCTGAAACGAATGCAGCCAAGAGCGAGCGTCTGTGACTTACGGTTCAAGAGTTATTCACAGAAACATGGTTCTGAACTTTGCTGCCAGCCGCGAAAGCGAAAATAACCAATATCGAGCGTCTAGGATTTACTTGTCAATAGCTCGCCTGGGAAACATCCAGAGAAGTCAAAGACAGTGCTTCTATACTAATTGCCAGGCGCTGAGACGAATGCCGCCAAGATCTAGCGTCTATGACTTACGGTTCAAGAATTAGCCTCAGAAACAGTGGGAAACAGTGCTTCTATACTAATTGCCAGGCGCTGAGACGAATGCCGCCAAGATCGAGCGTCTATGACTTACGGTTCAAGAATTAGCCTCAGAAACAGTGGTTCTGAACATGCTGCCAATAGCTCGTCTGGGAAACATCCAGAGAAGTCCAAGATAGTGTTTTTTAGACTGGCTGCCACGAGCTGAAACGAATGCAGCCAAGAGCGAGCGTCTGTGACTTACGGTTCAAGAGTTATTCACAGAAACATGGTTCTGAACTTTGCTGCCAGCCGCGAAAGCGAAAATAACCAAGATCGAGCGTCTAGGATTTACTTGTCAATAGCTCGCCTGGGAAACATCCAGAGAAGTCAAAGACAGTGCTTCTATACTAATTGCCAGGCGCTGAGACGAATGCCGCCAAGATCTAGCGTCTATGACTTACGGTTCAAGAATTAGCCTCAGAAACAGTGGGAAACAGTGCTTCTATACTAATTGCCAGGCGCTGAGACGAATGCCGCCAAGATCTAGAGTCTATGACTTACGGTTCAAGAATTAGCCTCAGAAACAGTGGTTCTGAACATGCTGCCAATAGCTCGCCTGGGAAACATCCAGAGAAGTCCAAGATTGTGTTTTTTAGACTGGCTGCCACGAGCTGAAACGAATGCAGCCAAGAGCGAGCATCTGTGACTTACGGTTCAAGAGTTATTCACAGAAACATGGTTCTGAACTTTGCTGCCAGCCGCGAAAGCGAAAATAACCAAGATCGAGCGTCTAGGATTTACTTGTCAATAGCTCGCCTGGGAAACATCCAGAGAAGTCAAAGACAGTGCTTCTATACTAATTGCCAGGCGCTGAGACGAATGCCGCCAAGATCGAGCGTCTATGACTTACGGTTCAAGAATTAGCCTCAGAAACAGTGGTTCTGAACATGCTGCCAATAGCTCGTCTGGGAAACATCCAGAGAAGTCCAAGATAGTGTTTTTTAGACTGGCTGCCACGAGCTGAAACGAATGCAGCCAAGAGCGAGCGTCTGTGACTTACGGTTCAAGAGTTATTCACAGAAACATGGTTCTGAACTTTGCTGCCAGCCGCGAAAGCGAAAATAACCAATATCGAGCGTCTAGGATTTACTTGTCAATAGCTCGCCTGGGAAACATCCAGAGAAGTCAAAGACAGTGCTTCTATACTAATTGCCAGGCGCTGAGACGAATGCCGCCAAGATCTAGCGTCTATGACTTACGGTTCAAGAATTAGCCTCAGAAACAGTGGGAAACAGTGCTTCTATACTAATTGCCAGGCGCTGAGACGAATGCCGCCAAGATCGAGCGTCTATGACTTACGGTTCAAGAATTAGCCTCAGAAACAGTGGTTCTGAACATGCTGCCAATAGCTCGTCTGGGAAACATCCAGAGAAGTCCAAGATAGTGTTTTTTAGACTGGCTGCCACGAGCTGAAACGAATGCAGCCAAGAGCGAGCGTCTGTGACTTACGGTTCAAGAGTTATTCACAGAAACATGGTTCTGAACTTTGCTGCCAGCCGCGAAAGCGAAAATAACCAAGATCGAGCGTCTAGGATTTACTTGTCAATAGCTCGCCTGGAAACATCCAGAGAAGTCAAAGACAGTGCTTCTATACTAATTGCCAGGCGCTGAGACGAATGCCGCCAAGATCTAGCGTCTATGACTTACGGTTCAAGAATTAGCCTCAGAAACAGTGGGAAACAGTGCTTCTATACTAATTGCCAGGCGCTGAGACGAATGCCGCCAAGATCTAGAGTCTATGACTTACGGTTCAAGAATTAGCCTCAGAAACAGTGGTTCTGAACATGCTGCCAATAGCTCGCCTGGGAAACATCCAGAGAAGTCCAAGATAGTGTTTTTTAGACTGGCTGCCACGAGCTGAAACGAATGCAGCCAAGAGCGAGCGTCTGTGACTTACGGTTCAAGAGTTATTCACAGAAACATGGTTCTGAACTTTGCTGCCAGCCGCGAAAGCGAAAATAACCAAGATCGAGCGTCTAGGATTTAATTGTCAATAGCTCGCCTGGGAAACATCCAGAGAAGTCAAAGACAGTGCTTCTATACTAATTGCCAGGCGCTGAGACGAATGCCGCCAAGATCTAGCGTCTATGACTTACGGTTCAAGAATTAGCCTCAGAAACAGTGGGAAACAGTGCTTCTATACTAATTGCCAGGCGCTGAGACGAATGCCGCCAAGATCTAGCGTCTATGACTTACGGTTCAAGAATTAGCCTCAGAAACAGTGGTTCTGAACATGCTGCCAATAGCTCGCCTGGGAAACATCCAGAGAAGTCCAAGATAGTGTTTTTTAGACTGGCTGCCACGAGCTGAAACGAATGCAGCCAAGAGCGAGCGTCTGTGACTTACGGTTCAAGAGTTATTCACAGAAACATGGTTCTGAACTTTGCTGCCAGCCGCGAAAGCGAAAATAACCAAGATCGAGCGTCTAGGATTTACTTGTCAATAGCTCGCCTGGGAAACATCCAGAGAAGTCAAAGACAGTGCTTCTATACTAATTGCCAGGCGCTGAGACGAATGCCGCCAAGATCTAGCGTCTATGACTTACGGTTCAAGAATTAGCCTCAGAAACAGTGGGAAACAGTGCTTCTATACTAATTGCCAGGCGCTGAGACGAATGCCGCCAAGATCGAGCGTCTATGACTTACGGTTCAAGAATTAGCCTCAGAAACAGTGGTTCTGAACATGCTGCCAATAGCTCGTCTGGGAAACATCCAGAGAAGTTCAAGATAGTGTTTTTTAGACTGGCTGCCACGAGCTGAAACGAATGCAGCCAAGAGCGAGCGTCTGTGACTTACGGTTCAAGAGTTATTCACAGAAACATGGTTCTGAACTTTGCTGCCAGCCGCGAAAGCGAAAATAACCAAGATCGAGCGTCTAGGATTTACTTGTCAATAGCTCGCCTGGGAAACATCCAGAGAAGTCAAAGACAGTGCTTCTATACTAATTGCCAGGCGCTGAGACGAATGCCGCCAAGATCTAGCGTCTATGACTTACGGTTCAAGAATTAGCCTCAGAAACAGTGGGAAACAGTGCTTCTATACTAATTGCCAGGCGCTGAGACGAATGCCGCCAAGATCGAGCGTCTATGACTTACGGTTCAAGAATTAGCCTCAGAAACAGTGGTTCTGAACATGCTGCCAATAGCTCGTCTGGGAAACATCCAGAGAAGTTCAAGATAGAGTTTTTTAGACTGGCTGCCACGAGCTGAAACGAATGCAGCCAAGAGCGAGCGTCTGTGACTTACGGTTCAAGAGTTATTCACAGAAACATGGTTCTGAACTTTGCTGCCAGCCGCGAAAGCGAAAATAACCAAGATCGAGCGTCTAGGATTTACTTGTCAATAGCTCGCCTGGGAAACATCCAGAGAAGTCAAAGACAGTGCTTCTATACTAATTGCCAGGCGCTGAGACGAATGCCGCCAAGATCTAGCGTCTATGACTTACGGTTCAAGAATTAGCCTTAGAAACAGTGGGAAACAGTGCTTCTATACTAATTGCCAGGCGCTGAGACGAATGCCGCCAAAATCTAGCGTCTATGACTTACGGTTCAAGAATTAGCCTCAGAAACAGTGGGAAACAGTGCTTCTATACTAATTGCCAGGCGCTGAGACGAATGGCGCCAAGATCGAGCGTCTAAGACTTACGGTTCAAGAATTTGCCTCAGAAACAGTGGTTCTGAACATGCTGCCAATAGCTCGCCTGGGAAACATCCAGAGAAGTCCAAGATAGTGTTTTTTAGACGGGCTGCCACGAGCTGAAACGAATGCAGCCAAGAGCGAGCGTCTGTGACTTGCGGTTCAAGAGTTATTCACAGAAACATGGTTCTGAACTTTGCTGCCAGCCGCGAAAGCGAAAATAACCAAGATCGAGCGTCTAGGATTTACTTGTCAATAGCTCGCCTGGGAAACATCCAGAGAAGTCAAAGACAGTCTTCTATACTAATTGCCAGGCGCTGAGACGAATGCCGCCAAGATCTAGCGTCTATGACTTACGGTTCAAGAATTAGCCTCAGAAACAGTGGGAAACAGTGCTTCTATACTAATTGCCAGGCGCTGAGACGAATGCCGCCAAGATCGAGCGTCTATGACTTACGGTTCAAGAATTAGCCTCAGAAACAGTGGGAAACAGTGCTTCTATACTAATTGCCAGGCGCTGAGACGAATGCCGCCAAGATCGAGCGTCTATGACTTACGGTTCAAGAATTAGCCTCAGAAACAGTGGTTCTGAACATGCTGCCAATAGCTCGCCTGGGAAACATCCAGAGAAGTCCAAGATAGTGTTTTTTAGACTGGCTGCCACGAGCTGAAACGAATGCAGCCAAGAGCGAGCGTCTGTGACTTACGGTTCAAGAGTTATTCACAGAAACATGGTTCTGAACTTTGCTGCCAGCCGCGAAAGCGAAAATAACCAAGATCGAGCGTCTAGGATTTACTTGTCAATAGCTCGCCTGGGAAACATCCAGAGAAGTCAAAGACAGTGCTTCTATACTAATTGCCAGGCGCTGAGACGAATGCAGCCAAGATCTAGCGTCTATGACTTACGGTTCAAGAATTAGCCTCAGAAACAGTGGGAAACAGTGCTTCTATACTAATTGCCAGGCGCTGAGACGAATGCCGCCAAGATCGAGCGTCTATGACTTACGGTTCAAGAATTAGCCTCAGAAACAGTGGTTCTGAACATGCTGCCAATAGCTCGCCTGGGAAACATCCAGAGAAGTCCAAGATAGTGTTTTTTAGACTGGCTGCCACGAGCTGAAACGAATGCAGCCAAGAGCGAGCGTCTGTGACTTACGGTTCAAGAGTTATTCACAGAAACATGGTTCTGAACTTTGCTGCCAGCCGCGAAAGCGAAAATAACCAAGATCGAGCGTCTAGGATTTACTTGTCAATAGCTCGCCTGGGAAACATCCAGAGAAGTCAAAGACAGTCTTCTATACTAATTGCCAGGCGCTGAGACGAATGCCGCCAAGATCTAGCGTCTATGACTTACGGTTCAAGAATTAGCCTCAGAAACAGTGGGATACAGTGCTTCTATACTAATTGCCAGGCGCTGAGACGAATGCCGCCAAGATCGAGCGTCTATGACTTACGGTTCAAGAATTAGCCTCAGAAACAGTGGTTCTGAACATGCTGCCAATAGCTCGTCTGGGAAACATCCAGAGAAGTCCAAAATAGTGTTTTTTTAGACTGGCTGCCACGAGCTGAAACGAATGCCGCCAAGATCGAGCGTCTAAGACTTACGGTTCAAGAATTAGCCTCAGAAACAGTGGTTCTGAACATGCTGCCAATAGCTCGCCTGGTAAACATCCAGAGAAGTCCAAGATAGTGTTTTTTAGACGGGCTGCGACGAGCTGAAACGAATGCAGCCAAGAGCGAGCGTCTGTGACTTACGGTTCAAGAGTTATTCACAGAAACATGGTTCTGAACTTTGCTGCCAGCCGCGAAAGCGAAAATAACCAAGATCGAGCGTCTAGGATTTACTTGTCAATAGCTCGCCTGGGAAACATCCAGAGAAGTCAAAGACAGTGCTTCTATACTAATTGCCAGGCGCTGAGACGAATGCAGCCAAGATCTAGCGTCTATGACTTACGGTTCAAGAATTAGCCTCAGAAACAGTGGGAAACAGTGCTTCTATACTAATTGCCAGGCGCTGAGACGAATGCCGCCAAGATCGAGCGTCTATGACTTACGGTTCAAGAATTAGCCTCAGAAACAGTGGTTCTGAACATGCTGCCAATAGCTCGTCTGGGAAACATCCAGAGAAGTCCAAGATAGTGTTTTTTAGACTGGCTGCCACGAGCTGAAACGAATGCAGCCAAGAGCGAGCGTCTGTGACTTACGGTTCAAGAGTTATTCACAGAAACATGGTTCTGAACTTTGCTGCCAGCCGCGAAAGCGAAAATAACCAAGATCGAGCGTCTAGGATTTACTTGTCAATAGCTCGCCTGGGAAACATCCAGAGAAGTCAAAGACAGTGCTTCTATACTAATTGCCAGGCGCTGAGACGAATGCCGCCAAGATCTAGCGTCTATGACTTACGGTTCAAGAATTAGCCTCAGAAACAGTGGGAAACAGTGCTTCTATACTAATTGCCAGGCGCTGAGACGAATGCCGCCAAGATCGAGCGTCTATGACTTACGGTTCAAGAATTAGCCTCAGAAACAGTGGTGCTGAACATGCTGCCAATAGCTCGCCTGGGAAACATCCAGAGAAGTCCAAGATAGTGTTTTTTAGACTGGCTGCCACGAGCTGAAACGAATGCAGCCAAGAGCGAGCGTCTGTGACTTACGGTTCAAGAGTTATTCACAGAAACATGGTTCTGAACTTTGCTGCCAGCCGCGAAAGCGAAAATAACCAAGATCGAGCGTCTAGGATTTACTTGTCAATAGCTCGCCTGGGAAACATCCAGAGAAGTCAAATACAGTGCTTCTATACTAATTGCCAGGCGCTGAGACGAATGCAGCCAAGATCTAGCGTCTATGACTTACGGTTCAAGAATTAGCCTCAGAAACAGTGGGAAACAGTGCTTCTATACTAATTGCCAGGCGCTGAGACGAATGCCGCCAAGATCGAGCGTCTATGACTTACGGTTCAAGAATTAGCCTCAGAAACAGTGGTTCTGAACATGCTGCCAATAGCTCGTCTGGGAAACATCCAGAGAAGTCCAAGATAGTGTTTTTTAGACTGGCTGCCACGAGCTGAAACGAATGCAGCCAAGAGCGAGCGTCTGTGACTTACGGTTCAAGAGTTATTCACAGAAACATGGTTCTGAACTTTGCTGCCAGCCGCGAAAGCGAAAATAACCAAGATCGAGCGTCTAGGATTTACTTGTCAATAGCTCGCCTGGGAAACATCCAGAGAAGTCAAATACAGTGCTTCTATACTAATTGCCAGGCGCTGAGACGAATGCCGCCAAGATCGAGCGTCTATGACTTACGGTTCAAGAATTAGCCTCAGAAACAGTGGTTCTGAACATGCTGCCAATAGCTCGTCTGGGAAACATCCAGAGAAGTCCAAGATAGTGTTTTTTAGACTGGCTGTCACGAGCTGAAACGAATGCAGCCAAGAGCGAGCGTCTGTGACTTACGGTTCAAGAGTTATTCACAGAAACATGGTTCTGAACTTTGCTGCCAGCCGCGAAAGCGAAAATAACCAAGATCGAGCGTCTAGGATTTACTTGTCAATAGCTCGCCTGGGAAACATCCAGAGAAGTCAAAGACAGTCTTCTATACTAATTGCCAGGCGCTGAGACGAATGCCGCCAAGATATAGCGTCTATGACTTACGGTTCAAGAATTAGCCTCAGAAACAGTGGGAAACAGTGCTTCTATACTAATTGCCAGGCGCTGAGACGAATGCCGCCAAGATCGAGCGTCTATGACTTACGGTTCAAGAATTAGCCTCAGAAACAGTGGTTCTGAACATGCTGCCAATAGCTCGCCTGGGAAACATCCAGAGAAGTCCAAGATAGTGTTTTTTAGACTGGCTGCCACGAGCTGAAACGAATGCAGCCAAGAGCGAGCGTCTGTGACTTACGGTTCAAGAGTTATTCACAGAAACATGGTTCTGAACTTTGCTGCCAGCCGCGAAAGCGAAAATAACCAAGATCGAGCGTCTAGGATTTACTTGTCAATAGCTCGCCTGGGAAACATCCAGAGAAGTCAAAGACAGTGCTTCTATACTAATTGCCAGGCGCTGAGACGAATGCAGCCAAGATCTAGCGTCTATGACTTACGGTTCAAGAATTAGCCTCAGAAACAGTGGGAAACAGTGCTTCTATACTAATTGCCAGGCGCTGAGACGAATGCCGCCAAGATCGAGCGTCTATGACTTACGGTTCAAGAATTAGCCTCAGAAACAGTGGTTCTGAACATGCTGCCAATAGCTCGCCTGGGAAACATCCAGAGAAGTCCAAGATAGTGTTTTTTAGACTGGCTGCCACGAGCTGAAACGAATGCAGCCAAGAGCGAGCGTCTGTGACTTACGGTTCAAGAGTTATTCAAAGAAACATGGTTCTGAACTTTGCTGCCAGCCGCGAAAGCGAAAATAACCAAGATCGAGCGTCTAGGATTTACTTGTCAATAGCTCGCCTGGGAAACATCCAGAGAAGTCAAAGACAGTGCTTCTATACTAATTGCCAGGCGCTGAGACGAATTCCGCCAAGATCTAGCGTCTATGACTTACGGTTCAAGAATTAGCCTCAGAAACAGTGGGAAACAGTGCTTCTATACTAATTGCCAGGCGCTGAGACGAATGGCGCCAAGATCGAGCGTCTAAGACTTACGGTTCAAGAATTAGCCTCAGAAACAGTGGTTCTGAACATGCTGCCAATAGCTCGTCTGGGAAACATCCAGAGAAGTCCAAGATAGTGTTTTTTAGACTGGCTGCCACGAGCTGAAACGAATGCAGCCAAGAGCGAGCGTCTGTGACTTACGGTTCAAGAGTTATTCACAGAAACATGGTTCTGAACTTTGCTGCCAGCCGCGAAAGCGAAAATAACCAAGATCGAGCGTCTAGGATTTACTTGTCAATAGCTCGCCTGGGAAACATCCAGAGAAGTCAAAGACAGTCTTCTATACTAATTGCCAGGCGCTGAGACGAATGCCGCCAAGATCTAGCGTCTATGACTTACGGTTCAAGAATTAGCCTCAGAAACAGTGGGAAACAGTGCTTCTATACTAATTGCCAGGCGCTGAGACGAATGCCGCCAAGATCGAGCGTCTATGACTTACGGTTCAAGAATTAGCCTCAGAAACAGTGGTTCTGAACATGCTGCCAATAGCTCGTCTGGGAAACATCCAGAGAAGTCCAAGATAGTGTTTTTTAGACTGGCTGCCACGAGCTGAAACGAATGCAGCCAAGAGCGAGCGTCTGTGACTTACGGTTCAAGAGTTATTCACATAAACATGGTTCTGAACTTTGCTGCCAGCCGCGAAAGCGAAAATAACCAAGATCGAGCGTCTAGGATTTACTTGTCAATAGCTCGCCTGGGAAACATCCAGAGAAGTCAAAGACAGTGCTTCTATACTAATTGCCAGGCGCTGAGACGAATGCCGCCAAGATCTAGCGTCTATGACTTACGGTTCAAGAATTAGCCTCAGAAACAGTGGGAAACAGTGCTTCTATACTAATTTCCAGGCGCTGAGACGAATGCCGCCAAGATCGAGCGTCTATGACTTAAGGTTCAAGAATTAGCCTCAGAAACAGTGGTTCTGAACATGCTGCCAATTGCTCGCCTGGGAAACATCCAGAGAAGTACAAGATAGTGTTTTTTAGACTGGCTGCCACGAGCTGAAACGAATGCAGCCAAGAGCGAGCGTCTGTGACTTACGGTTCAAGAGTTATTCACAGAAACATGGTTCTGAACTTTGCTGCCAGCCGCGAAAGCGAAAATAACCAAGATCGAGCGTCTAGGATTTACTTGTCAATAGCTCGCCTGGGAAACATCCAGAGAAGTCAAAGACAGTGCTTCTATACTAACTGCCAGGCGCTGAGACGAATGCCGCCAAGATCGAGCGTCTAAGACTTACGGTTCAAGAATTAGCCTCAGAAACAGTGGTTCTGAACATGCTGCCAATAGCTCGCCTGGTAAACATCCAGAGAAGTCCAAGATAGTGTTTTTTAGACGGGCTGCCACGAGCTGAAACGAATGCAGCCGAGAGCGAGCGTCTGTGACTTACGGTTCAAGAGTTATTCACAGAAACATGGTTCTGAACTTTGCTGCCAGCCGCGAAAGCGAAAATAACCAAGATCGAGCGTCTAGGATTTACTTGTCAATAGCTCGCCTGGGATACATCCAGAGAAGTCAAAGACAGTGCTTCTATACTAATTGCCAGGCGCTGAGACGAATGCCGCCAAGATCTAGCGTCTATGACTTACGGTTCAAGAATTAGCCTCAGAAACAGTGGGAAACAGTGCTTCTATACTAATTGCCAGGCGCTGAGACGAATTCCGCCAAGATCGAGCGTCTATGACTTACGGTTCAAGAATTAGCCTCAGAAACAGTGGTTCTGAACATGCTGCCAATAGCTCGCCTGGGAAACATCCAGAAAAGTCCAAGATAGTGTTTTTTAGACTGGCTGCCACGAGCTGAAACGAATGCAGCCAAGAGCGAGCGTCTGTGACTTACGGTTCAAGAGTTATTCACAGAAACATGGTTCTGAACTTTGCTGCCAGCCGCGAAAGCGAAAATAACCAAGACCGAGCGTCTAGGATTTACTTGTCAATAGCTCGCCTGGGAAACATCCAGAGAAGTCAAAGACAGTGCTTCTATACTAATTGCCAGGCGCTGAGACGAATTCCGCCAAGATCTAGCGTCTATGACTTACGGTTCAAGAATTAGCCTCAGAAACAGTGGGAAACAGTGCTTCTATACTAATTGCCAGGCGCTGAGACGAATGGCGCCAAGATCGAGCGTCTAAGACTTACGGTTCAAGAATTAGCCTCAGAAACAGTGGTTCTGAACATGCTGCCAATAGCTTGTCTGGGAAACATCCAGAGAAGTCCAAGATAGTGTTTGTTAGACTGGCTGCCACGAGCTGAAACGAATGCAGCCAAGAGCGAGCGTCTGTGACTTACGGTTCAAGAGTTATTCACAGAAACATGGTTCTGAACTTTGCTGCCAGCCGCGAAAGCGAAAATAACCAAGATCGAGCGTCTAGGATTTACTTGTCAATAGCTCGCCTGGGAAACATCCAGAGAAGTCAAAGACAGTCTTCTATACTAATTGCCAGGCGCTGAGACGAATGCCGCCAAGATCTAGCGTCTATGACTTACGGTTCAAGAATTAGCCTCAGAAACAGTGGGAAACAGTGCTCCTATACTAATTGCCAGGCGCTGAGACGAATGCCGCCAAGATCGAGCGTCTATGACTTACGGTTCAAGAATTAGCCTCAGAAACAGTGGTTCTGAACATGCTGCCAATAGCTCGTCTGGGAAACATCCAGAGAAGTCCAAGATAGTGTTTTTTAGACTGGCTGCCACGAGCTGAAACGAATGCAGCCAAGAGCGAGCGTCTGTGACTTACGGTTCAAGAGTTATTCACAGAAACATGGTTCTGAACTTTGCTGCCAGCCGCGAAAGCGAAAATAACCAAGATCGAGCGTCTAGGATTTACTTGTCAATAGCTCGCCTGGGAAACATCCAGAGAAGTCAAAGACAGTCTTCTATACTAATTGCCAGGCGCTGAGACGAATGCCGCCAAGATCTAGCGTCTATGACTTACGGTTCAAGAATTAGCCTCAGAAACAGTGGGAAACAGTGCTTCTATACTAATTGCCAGGCGCTGAGACGAATGCCGCCAAGATCGAGCGTCTATGACTTAAGGTTCAAGAATTAGCCTCAGAAACAGTGGTTCTGAACATGCTGCCAATTGCTCGCCTGGGAAACATCCAGAGAAGTACAAGATAGTGTTTTTTAGACTGGCTGCCACGAGCTGAAACGAATGCAGCCAAGAGCGAGCGTCTGTGACTTACGGTTCAAGAGTTATTCACAGAAACATGGTTCTGAACTTTGCTGCCAGCCGCGAAAGCGAAAATAACCAATATCGAGCGTCTAGGATTTACTTGTCAATAGCTCGCCTGGGAAACATCCAGAGAAGTCAAAGACAGTGCTTCTATACTAACTGCCAGGCGCTGAGACGAATGCCGCCAAGATCGAGCGTCTAAGACTTACGGTTCAAGAATTAGCCTCAGAAACAGTGGTTCTGAACATGCTGCCAATAGCTCGCCTGGTAAACATCCAGAGAAGTCCAAGATAGTGTTTTTTAGACGGGCTGCCACGAGCTGAAACGAATGCAGCCGAGAGCGAGCGTCTGTGACTTACGGTTCAAGAGTTATTCACAGAAACATGGTTCTGAACTTTGCTGCCAGCCGCGAAAGCGAAAATAACCAAGATCGAGCGTCTAGGATTTACTTGTCAATAGCTCGCCTGGGATACATCCAGAGAAGTCAAAGACAGTGCTTCTATACTAATTGCCAGGCGCTGAGACGAATGCCGCCAAGATCTAGCGTCTATGACTTACGGTTCAAGAATTAGCCTCAGAAACAGTGGGAAACAGTGCTTCTATACTAATTGCCAGGCGCTGAGACGAATTCCGCCAAGATCGAGCGTCTATGACTTACGGTTCAAGAATTAGCCTCAGAAACAGTGGTTCTGAACATGCTGCCAATAGCTCGCCTGGGAAACATCCAGAAAAGTCCAAGATAGTGTTTTTTAGACTGGCTGCCACGAGCTGAAACGAATGCAGCCAAGAGCGAGCGTCTGTGACTTACGGTTCAAGAGTTATTCACAGAAACATGGTTCTGAACTTTGCTGCCAGCCGCGAAAGCGAAAATAACCAAGATCGAGCGTCTAGGATTTACTTGTCAATAGCTCGCCTGGGAAACATCCAGAGAAGTCAAAGACAGTGCTTCTATACTAATTGCCAGGCGCTGAGACGAATGCCGCCAAGATCTAGCGTCTATGACTTACGGTTCAAGAATTAGCCTCAGAAACAGTGGGAAACAGTGCTTCTATACTAATTGCCAGGCGCTGAGACGAATTCCGCCAAGATCGAGCGTCTATGACTTACGGTTCAAGAATTAGCCTCAGAAACAGTGGTTCTGAACATGCTGCCAATAGCTCGCCTGGGAAACATCCAGAGAAGTCCAAGATAGTGTTTTTTAGACTGGCTGCCACGAGCTGAAACGAATGCAGCCAAGAGCGAGCGTCTGTGACTTACGGTTCAAGAGTTATTTACAGAAACATGGTTCTGAACTTTGCTGCCAGCCGCGAAAGCGAAAATAACCAAGATCGAGCGTCTAGGATTTACTTGTCAATAGCTCGCCTGGGAAACATCCAGAGAAGTCAAAGACAGTGCTTCTATACTAATTGCCAGGCGCTGAGACGAATGCCGCCAAGATCTAGCGTCTATGACTTACGGTTCAAGAATTAGCCTCAGAAACAGTGGGAAACAGTGCTTCTATACTAATTGCCAGGCGCTGAGACGAATGATGCCAAGATCGAGCGTCTATGACTTACGGTTCAAGAATTAGCCTCAGAAACAGTGGTTCTGAACATGCTGCCAATAGCTTGTCTGGGAAACATCCAGAGAAGTCCAAGATAGTGTTTTTTAGACTGGCTGCCACGAGCTGAAACGAATGCAGCCAAGAGCGAGCGTCTGTGACTTACGGTTCAAGAGTTATTCACAGAAACATGGTTCTGAACTTTGCTGCCAGCCGCGAAAGCGAAAATAACCAAGATCGAGCGTCTAGGATTTACTTGTCAATAGCTCGCCTGGGAAACATCCAGAGAAGTCAAAGACAGTGCTTCTATACTAATTGCCAGGCGCTGAGACGAATGCCGCCAAGATCTAGCGTCTATGACTTACGGTTCAAGAATTAGCCTCAGAAACAGTGGGAAACAGTGCTTCTATACTAATTGCCAGGCGCTGAGACGAATGCCGCCAAGATCGAGCGTCTATGACTTACGGTTCAAGAATTAGCCTCAGAAACAGTGGTTCTGAACATGCTGCCAATTGCTCGCCTGGGAAACATCCAGAGAAGTACAAGATAGTGTTTTTTAGACTGGCTGCCACGAGCTGAAACGAATGCAGCCAAGAGCGAGCGTCTGTGACTTACGGTTCAAGAGTTATTCACAGAAACATGGTTCTGAACTTTGCTGCCAGCCGCGAAAGCGAAAATAACCAAGATCGAGCGTCTAGGATTTACTTGTCAATAGCTCGCCTGGGAAACATCCAGAGAAGTCAAAGACAGTGCTTCTATACTAACTGCCAGGCGCTGAGACGAATGCCGCCAAGATCGAGCGTCTAAGACTTACGGTTCAAGAATTAGCCTCAGAAACAGTGGTTCTGAACATGCTGCCAATAGCTCGACTGGTAAACATCCAGAGAAGTCCAAGATAATGTTTTTTAGACGGGCTGCCACGAGCTGAAACGAATGCAGCCGAGAGCGAGCGTCTGTGACTTACGGTTCAAGAGTTATTCACAGAAACATGGTTCTGAACTTTGCTGCCAGCCGCGAAAGCGAAAATAACCAAGATCGAGCGTCTAGGATTTACTTGTCAATAGCTCGCCTGGGAAACATCCAGAGAAGTCAAAGACAGTGCTTCTATACTAATTGCCAGGCGCTGAGACGAATCCCGCCAAGATCTAGCGTCTATGACTTACGGTTCAAGAATTAGCCTCAGAAACAGTGGGAAACAGTGCTTCTATACTAACTGCCAGGCGCTGAGACGAATGCCGCCAAGATCGAGCGTCTAAGACTTACGGTTCAAGAATTAGCCTCAGAAAAAGTGGTTCTGAACATGCTGCCAATAGCTCGCCTGGTAAACATCCAGAGAAGTCCAAGATAGTGTTTTTTAGACGGGCTGCCACGAGCTGAAACGAATGCAGCCGAGAGCGAGCGTCTGTGACTTACGGTTCAAGAGTTATTCACAGAAACATGGTTCTGAACTTTGCTGCCAGCCGCGAAAGCGAAAATAACCAAGATCGAGCGTCTAGGATTTACTTGTCAATAGCTCGCCTGGGATACATCCAGAGAAGTCAAAGACAGTGCTTCTATACTAATTGCCAGGCGCTGAGACGAATGCCGCCAAGATCTAGCGTCTATGACTTACGGTTCAAGAATTAGCCTCAGAAACAGTGGGAAACAGTGCTTCTATACTAATTGCCAGGCGCTAAGACGAATTCCGCCAAGATCGAGCGTCTATGACTTACGGTTCAAGAATTAGCCTCAGAAACAGTGGTTCTGAACATGCTGCCAATAGCTCGCCTGGGAAACATCCAGAGAAGTCCAAGATAGTGTTTTTTAGACTGGCTGCCACGAGCTGAAACGAATGCAGCCAAGAGCGAGCGTCTGTGACTTACGGTTCAAGAGTTATTCACAGAAACATGGTTCTGAACTTTGCTGCCAGCCGCGAAAGCGAAAATAACCAAGATCGAGCGTCTAGGATTTACTTGTCAATAGCTCGCCTGGGAAACATCCAGAGAAGTCAAAGACAGTGCTTCTATACTAATTGCCAGGCGCTGAGACGAATGCCGCCAAGATCTAGCGTCTATGACTTACGGTTCAAGAATTAGCCTCAGAAACAGTGGGAAACAGTGCTTCTATACTAATTGCCAGGCGCTGAGACGAATGATGCCAAGATCGAGCGTCTATGACTTACGGTTCAAGAATTAGCCTCAGAAACAGTGGTTCTGAACATGCTGCCAATAGCTCGTCTGGGAAACATCCAGAGAAGTCCAAGATAGTGTTTTTTAGACTGGCTGCCACGAGCTGAAACGAATGCAGCCAAGAGCGAGCGTCTGTGACTTACGGTTCAAGAGTTATTCACAGAAACATGGTTCTGAACTTTGCTGCCAGCCGCGAAAGCGAAAATAACCAAGATCGAGCGTCTAGGATTTACTTGTCAATAGCTCGCCTGGGAAACATCCAGAGAAGTCAAAGACAGTGCTTCTATACTAATTGCCAGGCGCTGAGACGAATGCCGCCAAGATCTAGGGTCTATGACTTACGGTTCAAGAATTAGCCTCAGAAACAGTGGGAAACAGTGCTTCTATACTAATTGCCAGGCGCTGAGACGAATGCCGCCAAGATCTAGCGTCTATGACTTACGGTTCAAGAATTAGCCTCAGAAACAGTGGTTCTGAACATGCTGCCTATAGCTCGCCTGGGAAACATCCAGAGAAGTCCAAGATAGTGTTTTTTAGACTGGCTGCCACGAGCTGAAACGAATGCAGCCAAGAGCGAGCGTCTGTGACTTACGGTTCAAGAGTTATTCACAGAAACATGGTTCTGAACTTTGCTGCCAGCCGCGAAAGCGAAAATAACCAAGATCGAGCGTCTAGGATTTACTTGTCAATAGCTCGCCTGGGAAACATCCAGAGAAGTCAAAGACAGTCTTCTATACTAATTGCCAGGCGCTGAGACGAATGCCGCCAAGATCTAGCGTCTATGACTTACGGTTCAAGAATTAGCCTCAGAAACAGTGGGAAACAGTGCTTCTATACTAATTGCCAGGCGCTGAGACGAATGCCGCCAAGATCGAGCGTCTATGACTTACGGTTCAAGAATTAGCCTCAGAAACAGTGGTTCTGAACATGCTGCCAATTGCTCGCCTGGGAAACATCCAGAGAAGTACAAGATAGTGTTTTTTAGACTGGCTGCCACGAGCTGAAACGAATGCAGCCAAGAGCGAGCGTCTGTGACTTACGGTTCAAGAGTTATTCACAGAAACATGGTTCTGAACTTTGCTGCCAGCCGCGAAAGCGAAAATAACCAAGATCGAGCGTCTAGGATTTACTTGTCAATAGCTCGCCTGGGAAACATCCAGAGAAGTCAAAGACAGTGCTTCTATACTAACTGCCAGGCGCTGAGACGAATGCCGCCAAGATCGAGCGTCTAAGGGCGGGTTCACACATAGCGGAATTTCACTTAAATTCCGCTGCGGACACTCCGCAGCGTTAATCCGCAGCGGAGCCGTTTCTACATTGACTTTCACTTTAATTTAGCAGTGTTCGTTTACACGATGCGTACAATTCCGCTGCGGAGCATAGGCTGCGGAGCGGAATTTGGTGTCCGCAGCATGCTCTGTCTGTTGCGGAGCAGTGGCGGACTCATGGCGGAATTTCTCCATTGACTTCAATGGAGATTCTAAGTTCCGCAATGAAGTCCGCAGCTGTCATGCACATGTTATGTGTGCTGCGGATACGTCTTGCTTTTTTAACTTGACATTTCTTCATTCTGGCTGGACCTATGTATTTCTAGGTCTACAGCCAGACTGAGGAAGTCAATGGGGCTCCCGTAATTATGGGAGCGTTGCTAGGAGACGTCTGTAAATAGTCACTGTCCAGGGTGCTGAAAGAGTTAAGCGATCGGCAGTAACTGTTTCTGCACCCGGGACAGTGACTACCGATCTCAATATACATGTATCTGTAAAAAAAAATGAAGTTCGTACTTACCGAGAACTCCCTGTTTCTGTCTCCAGTCCGGCCTCCCAGGATGACGTTTCAGTGTAAGTGACGGCTGCAGCCAATCACAGGCCAAGCACAGGCTGCAGCGGTCACATGGACTGGCGCGTCATCCAGGGAGGTCGGGCTGGATGCCGAAGGAGGGACGCGTCATAAAGACAACGGGCGGTAAGTATGAATTTCTTTTACTATCACTAGGGAAAGTGCTGTCCCTTCTCTCTATCCTGCACTGATAGGGAGAAGGGAAGCACTTTTCCCGCAGTCCGCAGCAGCTAGTCCGCATCAATTTTCTGCACATTTTGTGCAGATCCGCAGCCGTAATCCGCAACCCGGATTAGGTGCGGCATTGATGCGGACAGTTGCGGAGGAATTCCGCCATGTGTGGTCATGCCCTAAGACTTACGGTTCAAGAATTAGCCTCAGAAACAGTGGTTCTGAACATGCTGCCAATAGCTCGACTGGTAAACATCCAGAGAAGTCCAAGATAATGTTTTTTAGACGGGCTGCCACGAGCTGAAACGAATGCAGCCGAGAGCGAGCGTCTGTGACTTACGGTTCAAGAGTTATTCACAGAAACATGGTTCTGAACTTTGCTGCCAGCCGCGAAAGCGAAAATAACCAAGATCGAGCGTCTAGGATTTACTTGTCAATAGCTCGCCTGGGATACATCCAGAGAAGTCAAAGACAGTGCTTCTATACTAATTGCCAGGCGCTGAGACGAATGCCGCCAAGATCTAGCGTCTATGACTTACGGTTCAAGAATTAGCCTCAGAAACAGTGGGAAACAGTGCTTCTATACTAATTGCCAGGCGCTGAGACGAATTCCGCCAAGATCGAGCGTCTATGACTTACGGTTCAAGAATTAGCCTCAGAAACAGTGGTTCTGAACATGCTGCCAATAGCTCGCCTGGGAAACATCCAGAGAAGTCCAAGATAGTGTTTTTTAGACTGGCTGCCACGAGCTGAAACGAATGCAGCCAAGAGCGAGCGTCTGTGACTTACGGTTCAAGAGTTATTCACAGAAACATGGTTCTGAACTTTGCTGCCAGCCGCGAAAGCGAAAATAACCAAGATCGAGCGTCTAGGATTTACTTGTCAATAGCTCGCCTGGGAAACATCCAGAGAAGTCAAAGACAGTGCTTCTATACTAATTGCCAGGCGCTGAGACGAATGCCGCCAAGATCTAGCGTCTATGACTTACGGTTCAAGAATTAGCCTCAGAAACAGTGGGAAACAGTGCTTCTATACTAATTGCCAGGCGCTGAGACGAATGCCGCCAAGATCGAGCGTCTATGACTTACGGTTCAAGAATTAGCCTCAGAAACAGTGGTTCTGAACATGCTGCCAATAGCTCGTCTGGGAAACATCCAGAGAAGTCCAAGATAGTGTTTTTTAGACTGGCTGCCACGAGCTGAAACGAATGCAGCCAAGAGCGAGCGTCTGTGACTTACGGTTCAAGAGTTATTCACAGAAACATGGTTCTGAACTTTGCTGCCAGCCGCGAAAGCGAAAATAACCAAGATCGAGCGTCTAGGATTTACTTGTCAATAGCTCGCCTGGGAAATATCCAGAGAAGTCAAAGACAGTGCTTCTATACTAATTGCCAGGCGCTGAGACGAATGCCGCCAAGATCTAGCGTCTATGACTTACGGTTCAAGAATTAGCCTCAGAAACAGTGGTTCTGAACATGCTGCCAATAGCTCGTCTGGGAAACATCCAGAGAAGTCCAAGATAGTGTTTTTTAGACTGGCTGCCACGAGCTGAAACGAATGCAGCCAAGAGCGAGCGTCTGTGACTTACGGTTCAAGAGTTATTCACAGAAACATGGTTCTGAACTTTGCTGCCAGCCGCGAAAGCGAAAATAACCAAGATCGAGCGTCTAGGATTTACTTGTCAATAGCTCGCCTGGGAAACATCCAGAGAAGTCAAAGACAGTGCTTCTATACTAATTGCCAGGCGCTGAGACGAATGCCGCCAAGATCTAGCGTCTATGACTTACGGTTCAAGAATTAGCCTCAGAAACAGTGGGAAACAGTGCTTCTATACTAATTGCCAGGCGCTGAGACGAATGCCGCCAAGATCTAGCGTCTATGACTTACGGTTCAAGAATTAGCCTCAGAAACAGTGGTTCTGAACATGCTGCCTATAGCTCGCCTGGGAAACATCCAGAGAAGTCCAAGATAGTGTTTTTTAGACTGGCTGCCACGAGCTGAAACGAATGCAGCCAAGAGCGAGCGTCTGTGACTTACGGTTCAAGAGTTATTCACAGAAACATGGTTCTGAACTTTGCTGCCAGCCGCGAAAGCGAAAATAACCAAGATCGAGCGTCTAGGATTTACTTGTCAATAGCTCGCCTGGGAAACATCCAGAGAAGTCAAAGACAGTCTTCTATACTAATTGCCAGGCGCTGAGACGAATGCCGCCAAGATCTAGCGTCTATGACTTACGGTTCAAGAATTAGCCTCAGAAACAGTGGGAAACAGTGCTTCTATACTAATTGCCAGGCGCTGAGACGAATGCCGCCAAGATCGAGCGTCTATGACTTACGGTTCAAGAATTAGCCTCAGAAACAGTGGTTCTGAACATGCTGCCAATTGCTCGCCTGGGAAACATCCAGAGAAGTACAAGATAGTGTTTTTTAGACTGGCTGCCACGAGCTGAAACGAATGCAGCCAAGAGCGAGCGTCTGTGACTTACGGTTCAAGAGTTATTCACAGAAACATGGTTCTGAACTTTGCTGCCAGCCGCGAAAGCGAAAATAACCAAGATCGAGCGTCTAGGATTTACTTGTCAATAGCTCGCCTGGGAAACATCCAGAGAAGTCAAAGACAGTGCTTCTATACTAACTGCCAGGCGCTGAGACGAATGCCGCCAAGATCGAGCGTCTAAGACTTACGGTTCAAGAATTAGCCTCAGAAACAGTGGTTCTGAACATGCTGCGAATAGCTCGCCTGGTAAACATCCAGAGAAGTCCAAGTTAGTGTTTTTTAGACGGGCTGCCACGAGCTGAAACGAATGCAGCCGAGAGCGAGCGTCTGTGACTTACGGTTCAAGAGTTATTCACAGAAACATGGTTCTGAACTTTGCTGCCAGCCGCGAAAGCGAAAATAACCAAGAACGAGCGTCTAGGATTTACTTGTCAATAGCTCGCCTGGGAAACATCCAGAGAAGTCAAAGACAGTGCTTCTATACTAATTGCCAGGCGCTGAGACGAATGCCGCCAAGATCTAGCGTCTATGACTTACGGTTCAAGAATTAGCCTCAGAAACAGTGGGAAACAGTGCTTCTATACTAATTGCCAGGCGCTGAGACGAATGCCGCCAAGATCGAGCGTCTATGACTTACGGTTCAAGAATTAGCCTCAGAAACAGTGGTTCTGAACATGCTGCCAATAGCTCGTCTGGGAAACATCCAGAGAAGTCCAAGATAGTGTTTTTTAGACTGGCTGCCACGAGCTGAAACGAATGCAGCCAAGAGCGAGCGTCTGTGACTTACGGTTCAAGAGTTATTCACAGAAACATGGTTCTGAACTTTGCTGCCAGCCGCGAAAGCGAAAATAACCAAGATCGAGCGTCTAGGATTTACTTGTCAATAGCTCGCCTGGGAAACATCCAGAGAAGTCAAAGACAGTGCTTCTATACTAATTGCCAGGCGCTGAGACGAATGCCGCCAAGATCTAGCGTCTATGACTTACGGTTCAAGAATTAGCCTCAGAAACAGTGGGAAACAGTGCTTCTATACTAATTGCCAGGCGCTGAGACGAATGATGCCAAGATCGAGCGTCTATGACTTACGGTTCAAGAATTAGCCTCAGAAACAGTGGTTCTGAACATGCTGCCAATAGCTCGTCTGGGAAACATCCAGAGAAGTCCAAGATAGTGTTTTTTAGACTGGCTGCCACGAGCTGAAACGAATGCAGCCAAGAGCGAGCGTCTGTGACTTACGGTTCAAGAGTTATTCACAGAAACATGGTTCTGAACTTTGCTGCCAGCCGCGAAAGCGAAAATAACCAAGATCGAACGTCTAGGATTTACTTGTCAATAGCTCGCCTGGGAAACATCCAGAGAAGTCAAAGACAGTGCTTCTATACTAATTGCCAGGCGCTGAGACGAATGCCGCCAAGATCTAGCGTCTATGACTTACGGTTCAAGAATTAGCCTCAGAAACAGTGGGAAACAGTGCTTCTATACTAATTGCCAGGCGCTGAGACGAATGCCGCCAAGATCGAGCGTCTATGACTTACGGTTCAAGAATTAGCCTCAGAAACAGTGGTTCTGAACATGCTGCCAATAGCTCGTCTGGGAAACATCCAGAGAAGTCCAAGATAGTGTTTTTTAGACTGGCTGCCACGAGCTGAAACGAATGCAGCCAAGAGCGAGCGTCTGTGACTTACGGTTCAAGAGTTATTCACAGAAACATGGTTCTGAACTTTGCTGCCAGCCGCGAAAGCGAAAATAACCAAGATCGAGCGTCTAGGATTTACTTGTCAATAGCTCGCCTGGGAAACATCCAGAGAAGTCAAAGACAGTGCTTCTATACTAATTGCCAGGCGCTGAGACGAATGCCGCCAAGATCTAGCGTCTATGACTTACGGTTCAAGAATTAGCCTCAGAAACAGTGGGAAACAGTGCTTCTATACTAATTGCCAGGCGCTGAGACGAATGCCGCCAAGATCGAGCGTCTATGACTTACGGTTCAAGAATTAGCCTCAGAAACAGTGGTTCTGAACATGCTGCCAATAGCTCGTCTGGGAAACATCCAGAGAAGTCCAAGATAGTGTTTTTTAGACTGGCTGCCACGAGCTGAAACGAATGCAGCCAAGAGCGAGCGTCTGTGACTTACGGTTCAAGAGTTATTCACAGAAACATGGTTCTGAACTTTGCTGCCAGCCGCGAAAGCGAAAATAACCAAGATCGAGCGTCTAGGATTTACTTGTCAATAGCTCGCCTGGGAAACATCCAGAGAAGTCAAAGACAGTCTTCTATACTAATTGCCAGGCGCTGAGACGAATGCCGCCAAGATCTAGCGTCTATGACTTACGGTTCAAGAATTAGCCTCAGAAACAGTGGGAAACAGTGCTTCTATACTAATTGCCAGGCGCTGAGACGAATGCCGCCAAGATCGAGCGTCTATGACTTACGGTTCAAGAATTAGCCTCAGAAACAGTGGTTCTGAACATGCTGCCAATTGCTCGCCTGGGAAACATCCAGAGAAGTACAAGATAGTGTTTTTTAGACTGGCTGCCACGAGCTGAAACGAATGCAGCCAAGAGCGAGCGTCTGTGACTTACGGTTCAAGAGTTATTCACAGAAACATGGTTCTGAACTTTGCTGCCAGCCGCGAAAGCGAAAATAACCAAGATCGAGCGTCTAGGATTTACTTGTCAATAGCTCGCCTGGGAAACATCCAGAGAAGTCAAAGACAGTGCTTCTATACTAACTGCCAGGCGCTGAGACGAATGCCGCCAAGATCGAGCGTCTAAGACTTACGGTTCAAGAATTAGCCTCAGAAACAGTGGTTCTGAACATGCTGCCAATAGCTCGACTGGGAAACATCCAGAGAAGTCCAAGATAGTGTTTTTTAGACTGGCTGCCACGAGCTGAAACGAATGCAGCCGAGAGCGAGCGTCTGTGACTTACGGTTCAAGAGTTATTCACAGAAACATGGTTCTGAACTTTGCTGCCAGCCGCGAAAGCGAAAATAACCAAGATCGAGCGTCTAGGATTTACTTGTCAATAGCTCGCCTGGGAAACATCCAGAGAAGTCAAAGACAGTGCTTCTATACTAATTGCCAGGCGCTGAGACGAATGCCGCCAAGATCTAGCGTCTATGACTTACGGTTCAAGAATTAGCCTCAGAAACAGTGGGAAACAGTGCTTCTATACTAATTGCCAGGCGCTGAGACGAATGCCGCCAAGATCTAGCGTCTATGACTTACGGTTCAAGAATTAGCCTCAGAAACAGTGGTTCTGAACATGCTGCCTATAGCTCGCCTGGGAAACATCCAGAGAAGTCCAAGATAGTGTTTTTTAGACTGGCTGCCACGAGCTGAAACGAATGCAGCCAAGAGCGAGCGTCTGTGACTTACGGTTCAAGAGTTATTCACAGAAACATGGTTCTGAACTTTGCTGCCAGCCGCGAAAGCGAAAATAACCAAGATCGAGCGTCTAGGATTTACTTGTCAATAGCTCGCCTGGGAAACATCCAGAGAAGTCAAAGACAGTCTTCTATACTAATTGCCAGGCGCTGAGACGAATGCCGCCAAGATCGAGCGTCTATGACTTACGGTTCAAGAATTAGCCTCAGAAACAGTGGTTCTGAACATGCTGCCAATTGCTCGCCTGGGAAACATCCAGAGAAGTACAAGATAGTGTTTTTTAGACTGGCTGCCACGAGCTGAAACGAATGCAGCCAAGAGCGAGCGTCTGTGACTTACGGTTCAAGAGTTATTCGCAGAAACATGGTTCTGAACTTTGCTGCCAGCCGCGAAAGCGAAAATAACCAAGATCGAGCGTCTAGGATTTACTTGTCAATAGCTCGCCTGGGAAACATCCAGAGAAGTCAAAGACAGTGCTTCTATACTAACTGCCAGGCGCTGAGACGAATGCCGCCAAGATCGAGCGTCTAAGACTTACGGTTCAAGAATTAGCCTCAGAAACAGTGGTTCTGAACATGCTGCGAATAGCTCGCCTGGTAAACATCCAGAGAAGTCCAAGATAGTGTTTTTTAGACGGGCTGCCACGAGCTGAAACGAATGCAGCCGAGAGCGAGCGTCTGTGACTTACGGTTCAAGAGTTATTCACAGAAACATGGTTCTGAACTTTGCTGCCAGCCGCGAAAGCGAAAATAACCAAGATCGAGCGTCTAGGATTTACTTGTCAATAGCTCGCCTGGGATACATCCAGAGAAGTCAAAGACAGTGCTTCTATACTAATTGCCAGGCGCTGAAACGAATGCCGCCAAGATCTAGCGTCTATGACGTACGGTTCAAGAATTAGCCTCAGAAACAGTGGGAAACAGTGCTTCTATACTAATTGCCAGGCGCTGAGACGAATGCCGCCAAGATCGAGCGTCTATGACTTACGGTTCAAGAATTAGCCTCAGAAACAGTGGTTCTGAACATGCTGCCAATAGCTCGCCTGGGAAACATCCAGAGAAGTCCAAGATAGTGTTTTTTAGACTGGCTGCCACGAGCTGAAACGAATGCAGCCAAGAGCGAGCGTCTGTGACTTACGGTTCAAGAGTTATTCACAGAAACATGGTTCTGAACTTTGCTGCCAGCCGCGAAAGCGAAAATAACCAAGAACGAGCGTCTAGGATTTACTTGTCAATAGCTCGCCTGGGAAACATCCAGAGAAGTCAAAGACAGTGCTTCTATACTAATTGCCAGGCGCTGAGACGAATGCCGCCAAGATCTAGCGTCTATGACTTACGGTTCAAGAATTAGCCTCAGAAACAGTGGGAAACAGTGCTTCTATACTAATTGCCAGGCGCTGAGACGAATGCCGCCAAGATCGAGCGTCTATGACTTACGGTTCAAGAATTAGCCTCAGAAACAGTGGTTCTGAACATGCTGCCAATAGCTCGTCTGGGAAACATCCAGAGAAGTCCAAGATAGTGTTTTTTAGACTGGCTGCCACGAGCTGAAACGAATGCAGCCAAGAGCGAGCGTCTGTGACTTACGGTTCAAGAGTTATTCACAGAAACATGGTTCTGAACTTATCTGCCAGCCGCGAAAGCGTAAATAACCAAGATCGAGCGTCTAGGATTTACTTGTCAATAGCTCGCCTGGGAAACATCCAGAGAAGTCAAAGACAGTGCTTCTATACTAATTGCCAGGCGCTGAGACGAATGCCGCCAAGATCTAGCGTCTATGACTTACGGTTCAAGAATTAGCCTCAGAAACAGTGGGAAACAGTGCTTCTATACTAATTGCCAGGCGCTGAGACGAATGCCGCCAAGATCGAGCGTCTATGACTTACGGTTCAAGAATTAGCCTCAGAAACAGTGGTTCTGAACATGCTGCCAATTGCTCGCCTGGGAAACATCCAGAGAAGTACAAGATAGTGTTTTTTAGACTGGCTGCCACGAGCTGAAACGAATGCAGCCAAGAGCGAGCGTCTGTGACTTACGGTTCAAGAGTTATTCACAGAAACATGGTTCTGAACTTTGCTGCCAGCCGCGAAAGCGAAAATAACCAAGATCGAGCGTCTAGGATTTACTTGTCAATAGCTCGCCTGGGAAACATCCAGAGAAGTCAAAGACAGTGCTTCTATACTAACTGCCAGGCGCTGAGACGAATGCCGCCAAGATCGAGCGTCTAAGACTTACGGTTCAAGAATTAGCCTCAGAAACTGTGGTTCTGAACATGCTGCCAATAGCTCGCCTGGTAAACATCCAGAGAAGTCCAAGATAGTGTTTTTTAGACGGGCTGCCACGAGCTGAAACGAATGCAGCCGAGAGCGAGCGTCTGTGACTTACGGTTCAAGAGTTATTCACAGAAACATGGTTCTGAACTTTGCTGCCAGCCGCGAAAGCGAAAATAACCAAGATCGAGCGTCTAGGATTTACTTGTCAATAGCTCGCCTGGGATACATCCAGAGAAGTCAAAGACAGTGCTTCTATACTAATTGCCAGGCGCTGAAACGAATGCCGCCAAGATCTAGCGTCTATGACTTACGGTTCAAGAATTAGCCTCAGAAACAGTGGGAAACAGTGCTTCTATACTAATTGCCAGGCGCTGAGACGAATTCCGCCAAGATCGAGCGTCTATGACTTACGGTTCAAGAATTAGCCTCAGAAACAGTGGTTCTGAACATGCTGCCAATAGCTCGCCTGGGAAACATCCAGAGAAGTCCAAGATAGTGTTTTTTAGACTGGCTGCCACGAGCTGAAACGAATGCAGCCAAGAGCGAGCGTCTGTGACTTACGGTTCAAGAGTTATTCACAGAAACATGGTTCTGAACTTTGCTGCCAGCCGCGAAAGCGAAAATAACCAAGATCGAGCGTCTAGGATTTACTTGTCAATAGCTCGCCTGGGAAACATCCAGAGAAGTCAAAGACAGTGCTTCTATACTAATTGCCAGGCGCTGAGACGAATGCCGCCAAGATCTAGCGTCTATGACTTACGGTTCAAGAATTAGCCTCAGAAACAGTGGGAAACAGTGCTTCTATACTAATTGCCAGGCGCTGAGACGAATGCCGCCAAGATCTAGCGTCTATGACTTACGGTTCAAGAATTAGGCTCAGAAACAGTGGTTCTGAACATGCTGCCAATAGCTCGCCTGGGAAACATCCAGAGAAGTCCAAGATAGTGTTTTTTAGACTGGCTGCCACGAACTGAAACGAATGCAGCCAAGAGCGAGCGTCTGTGACTTACGGTTCAAGAGTTATTCACAGAAACATGGTTCTGAACTTTGCTGCCAGCCGCGAAAGCGAAAATAACCAAGATCGAGCGTCTAGGATTTACTTGTCAATAGCTCGCCTGGGAAACATCCAGAGAAGTCAAAGACAGTCTTCTATACTAATTGCCAGGCGCTGAGACGAATGCCGCCAAGATCTAGCGTCTATGACTTACGGTTCAAGAATTAGCCTCAGAAACAGTGGGAAACAGTGCTTCTATACTAATTGCCAGGCGCTGAGACGAATGCCGCCAAGATCGAGCGTCTATGACTTACGGTTCAAGAATTAGCCTCAGAAACAGTGGTTCTGAACATGCTGCCAATAGCTCGCCTGGGAAACATCCAGAGAAGTCCAAGATAGTGTTTTTTAGACTGGCTGCCACGAGCTGAAACGAATGCAGCCAAGAGCGAGCGTCTGTGACTTACGGTTCAAGAGTTATTCACAGAAACATGGTTCTGAACTTTGCTGCCAGCCGCGAAAGCGAAAATAACCAAGATCGAGCGTCTAGGATTTACTTGTCAATAGCTCGCCTGGGAAACATCCAGAGAAGTCAAAGACAGTGCTTCTATACTAATTGCCAGGCGCTGAGACGAATGCCGCCAAGATCTAGCGTCTATGACTTACGGTTCAAGAATTAGCCTCAGAAACAGTGGGAAACAGTGCTTCTATACTAATTGCCAGGCGCTGAGACGAATGCCGCCAAGATCTAGCGTCTATGACTTACGGTTCAAGAATTAGCCTCAGAAACAGTGGTTCTGAACATGCTGCCAATAGCTCGCCTGGGAAACATCCAGAGAAGTCCAAGATAGTGTTTTTTAGACTGGCTGCCACGAGCTGAAACGAATGCAGCCAAGAGCGAGCGTCTGTGACTTACGGTTCAAGAGTTATTCACAGAAACATGGTTCTGAACTTTGCTGCCAGCCGCGAAAGCGAAAATAACCAAGATCGAGCGTCTAGGATTTACTTGTCAATAGCTCGCCTGGGAAACATCCAGAGAAGTCAAAGACAGTCTTCTATACTAATTGCCAGGCGCTGAGACGAATGCCGCCAAGATCTAGCGTCTATGACTTACGGTTCAAGAATTAGCCTCAGAAACAGTGGGAAACAGTGCTTCTATACTAATTGCCAGGCGCTGAGACGAATGCCGCGAAGATCGAGCGTCTATGACTTACGGTTCAAGAATTAGCCTCAGAAACAGTGGTTCTGAACATGCTGCCAATAGCTCGTCTGGGAAACATCCAGAGAAGTCCAAGATAGTGTTTTTTAGACTGGCTGCCACGAGCTGAAACAAATGTAGCCAAGAGCGAGCGTCTGTGACTTACGGTTCAAGAGTTATTCACAGAAACATGGTTCTGAACTTTGCTGCCAGCCGCGAAAGCGAAAATAACCAAGATCGAGCGTCTAGGATTTACTTGTCAATAGCTCGCCTGGGAAACATCCAGAGAAGTCAAAGACAGTGCTTCTATACTAATTGCCAGGCGCTGAGACGAATGCCGCCAAGATCTAGCGTCTATGACTTACGGTTCAAGAATTAGCCTCAGAAACAGTGGGAAACAGTGCTTCTATACTAATTGCCAGGTGCTGAAACGAATGCAGCCAAGAGCGAGCGTCTGTGACTTACGGTTCAAGAGTTATTCACAGAAACATGGTTCTGAACTTTGCTGCCAGCCGCGAAAGCGAAAATAACCAAGATCGAGCGTCTAGGATTTACTTGTCAATAGCTCGCCTGGGAAACATCCAGAGAAGTCAAAGACAGTGCTTCTATACTAACTGCCAGGCGCTGAGACGAATGCCGCCAAGGTCGAGCGTCTAAGACTTACGGTTCAAGAATTAGCCTCAGAAACAGTGGTTCTGAACATGCTGCCAATAGCTCGCCTGGGAAACATCCAGAGAAGTCCAAGATAGTGTTTTTTAGACTGGCTGCCACGAGCTGAAACGAATGCAGCCAAGAGCGAGCGTCTGTGACTTACGGTTCAAGAGTTATTCACAGAAACATGGTTCTGAACTTTGCTGCCAGCCGCGAAAGCGAAAATAACCAAGATCGAGCGTCTAGGATTTACTTGTCAATAGCTCGCCTGGGAAACATCCAGAGAAGTCAAAGACAGTGCTTCTATACTAATTGCCAGGCGCTGAGACGAATGCCGCCAAGATCTAGCGTCTATGACTTACGGTTCAAGAATTAGCCTCAGAAACAGTGGGAAACAGTGCTTCTATACTAATTGCCAGGCGCTGAGACGAATGCCGCCAAGATCTAGCGTCTATGACTTACGGTTCAAGAATTAGCCTCAGAAACAGTGGTTCTGAACATGCTGCCAATAGCTCGCCTGGGAAACATCCAGAGAAGTCCAAGATAGTGTTTTTTAGACTGGCTGCCACGAGCTGAAACGAATGCAGCCAAGAGCGAGCGTCTGTGACTTACGGTTCAAGAGTTATTCACAGAAACATGGTTCTGAACTTTGCTGCCAGCCGCGAAAGCGAAAATAACCAAGATCGAGCGTCTAGGATTTACTTGTCAATAGCTCGCCTGGGAAACATCCAGAGAAGTCAAAGACAGTCTTCTATACTAATTGCCAGGCGCTGAGACGAATGCCGCCAAGATCTAGCGTCTATGACTTACGGTTCAAGAATTAGCCTCAGAAACAGTGGGAAACAGTGCTTCTATACTAATTGCCAGGCGCTGAGACGAATGCCGCCAAGATCGAGCGTCTATGACTTACGGTTCAAGAATTAGCCTCAGAAACAGTGGTTCTGAACATGCTGCCAATAGCTCGTCTGGGAAACATCCAGAGAAGTCCAAGATAGTGTTTTTTAGACTGGCTGCCACGAGCTGAAACGAATGCAGCCAAGAGCGAGCGTCGGTGACTTACGGTTCAAGAGTTATTCACAGAAACATGGTTCTGAACTTTGCTGCCAGCCGCGAAAGCGAAAATAACCAAGATCGAGCGTCTAGGATTTACTTGTCAATAGCTCGCCTGGGAAACATCCAGAGAAGTCAAAGACAGTGCTTCTATACTAATTGCCAGGCGCTGAGACGAATGCCGCCAAGATCTAGCGTCTATGACTTACGGTTCAAGAATTAGCCTCAGAAACAGTGGGAAACAGTGCTTCTATACTAATTGCCAGGTGCTGAAACGAATGCAGCCAAGAGCGAGCGTCTGTGACTTACGGTTCAAGAGTTATTCACAGAAACATGGTTCTGAACTTTGCTGCCAGCCGCGAAAGCGAAAATAACCAAGATCGAGCGTCTAGGATTTACTTGTCAATAGCTCGCCTGGGAAACATCCAGAGAAGTCAAAGACAGTCTTCTATACTAATTGCCAGGCGCTGAGACGAATGCCGCCAAGATCTAGCGTCTATGACTTACGGTTCAAGAATTAGCCTCAGAAACAGTGGGAAACAGTGCTTCTATACTAATTGCCAGGCGCTGAGACGAATGCCGCCAAGATCGAGCGTCTATGACTTACGGTTCAAGCATTAGCCTCAGAAACAGTGGTTCTGAACATGCTGCCAATAGCTCGTCTGGGAAACATCCAGAGAAGTCCAAGATAGTGTTTTTTAGACTGGCTGCCACGAGCTGAAACGAATGCAGCCAAGAGCGAGCGTCTGTGACTTACGGTTCAAGAGTTATTCACAGAAACATGGTTCTGAACTTTGCTGCCAGCCGCGAAAGCGAAAATAACCAAGATCGAGCGTCTAGGATTTACTTGTCAATAGCTCGCCTGGGAAACATCCAGAGAAGTCAAAGACAGTGCTTCTATACTAATTGCCAGGCGCTGAGACGAATGCCGCCAAGATCTAGCGTCTATGACTTACGGTTCAAGAATTAGCCTCAGAAACAGTGGGAAACAGTGCTTCTATACTAATTGCCAGGCACTGAAACGAATGCAGCCAAGAGCGAGCGTCTGTGACTTACGGTTCAAGAGTTATTCACAGAAACATGGTTCTGAACTTTGCTGCCAGCCGCGAAAGCGAAAATAACCAAGATCGAGCGTCTAGGATTTACTTGTCAATAGCTCGCCTGGGAAACATCCAGAGAAGTCAAAGACAGTGCTTCTATACTAACTGCCAGGCGCTGAGACGAATGCCGCCAAGATCGAGCGTCTAAGACTTACGGTTCAAGAATTAGCCTCAGAAACAGTGGTTCTGAACATGCTGCCAATAGCTCGCCTGGGAAACATCCAGAGAGGTCCAAGATAGTGTTTTTTAGACTGGCTGCCACGAGCTGAAACGAATGCAGCCAAGAGCGAGCGTCTGTGATTTACGGTTCAAGAGTTATTCACAGAAACATGGTTCTGAACTTTGCTGCCAGCCGCGAAAGCGAAAATAACCAAGATCGAGCGTCTAGGATTTACTTGTCAATAGCTCGCCTGGGAAACATCCAGAGAAGTCAAAGACAGTGCTTCTATACTAATTGCCAGGCGCTGAGACGAATGCCGCCAAGATCTAGCGTCTATGACTTACGGTTCAAGAATTAGCCTCAGAAACAGTGGAAACAGTGCTTCTATACTAATTGCCAGGCGCTGAAACGAATGCAGCCAAAAGCGAGCGTCTGTGACTTACGGTTCAAGAGTTATTCACAGAAACATGGTTCTGAACTTTGCTGCCAGCCGCGAAAGCGAAAATAACCAAGATCGAGCGTCTAGGATTTACTTGTCAATAGCTCGCCTGGGAAACATCCAGAGAAGTCAAAGACAGTGCTTCTATACTAACTGCCAGGCGCTGAGACGAATGCCGCCAAGATCGAGCGTCTAAGACTTACGGTTCAAGAATTAGCCTCAGAAACAGTGGTTCTGAACATGCTGCCAATAGCTCGCCTGGTAAACATCCAGAGAAGTCCAAGATAGTGTTTTTTAGACGGGCTGCCACGAGCTGAAACGAATGCAGCCGAGAGCGAGCGTCTGTGACTTACGGTTCAAAAGTTATTCACAGAAACATGGTTCTGAACTTTGCTGCCAGCCGCGAAAGCGAAAATAACCAAGATCGAGCGTCTAGGATTTACTTGTCAATAGCTCGCCTGGGATACATCCAGAGAAGTCAAAGACAGTGCTTCTATACTAATTGCCAGGCACTGAGACGAATGCCGCCAAGATCTAGCGTCTATGACTTACGGTTCAAGAATTAGCCTCAGAAACAGTGGGAAACAGTGCTTCTATACTAATTGCCAGGCGCTGAGACGAATTCCGCCAAGATCGAGCGTCTATGACTTACGGTTCAAGAATTAGCCTCAGAAACAGTGGTTCTGAACATGCTGCCAATAGCTCGCCTGGGAAACATCCAGAGAAGTCCAAGATAGTGTTTTTTAGACTGGCTGCCACGAGCTGAAACGAATGCAGCCAAGAGCGAGCGTCTGTGACTTACGGTTCAAGAGTTATTCACAGAAACATGGTTCTGAACTTTGCTGCCAGCCGCGAAAGCGAAAATAACCAGGATCGAGCGTCTAGGATTTACTTGTCAATAGCTCGCCTGGGAAACATCCAGAGAAGTCAAAGACAGTGCTTCTATACTAATTGCCAGGCGCTGAGACGAATGCCGCCAAGATCTAGCGTCTATGACTTACGGTTCAAGAATTAGCATCAGAAACAGTGGGAAACAGTGCTTCTATACTAATTGCCAGGCGCTGAGACGAATGCCGCCAAGATCGAGCGTCTATGACTTACGGTTCAAGAATTAGCCTCAGAAACAGTGGTTCTGAACATGCTGCCAATAGCTCGTCTGGGAAACATCCAGAGAAGTCCAAGATAGTGTTTTTTAGACTGGCTGCCACGAGCTGAAACGAATGCAGCCAAGAGCGAGCGTCTGTGACTTACGGTTCAAGAGTTATTCACAGAAACATGGTTCTGAACTTTGCTGCCAGCCGCGAAAGCAAAAATAACCAAGATCGAGCGTCTAGGATTTACTTGTCAATAGCTCGCCTGGGAAACATCCAGAGAAGTCAAAGACAGTGCTTCTATACTAATTGCCAGGCGCTGAGACGAATGCCGCCAAGATCTAGCGTCTATGACTTACGGTTCAAGAATTAGCCTCAGAAACAGTGGGAAACAGTGCTTCTATACTAATTGCCAGGCGCTGAGACGAATGCCGCCAAGATCGAGCGTCTATGACTTACGGTTCAAGAATTAGCCTCAGAAACAGTGGTTCTGAACATGCTGCCAATAGCTCGTCTGGGAAACATCCAGAGAAGTCCAAGATAGTGTTTTTTAGACTGGCTGCCACGAGCTGAAACGAATGCAGCCAAGAGCGAGCGTCTGTGACTTACGGTTCAAGAGTTATTCACAGAAACATGGTTCTGAACTTTGCTGCCAGCCGCGAAAGCGAAAATAACCAAGATCGAGCGTCTAGGATTTACTTGTCAATAGCTCGCCTGGGAAACATCCAGAGAAGTCAAAGACAGTGCTTCTATACTAATTGCCAGGCGCTGAGACGAATGCCGCCAAGATCTAGCGTCTATGACTTACGGTTCAAGAATTAGCCTCAGAAACAGTGGGAAACAGTGCTTCTATACTAATTGCCAGGCGCTGAGACGAATGCCGCCAAGATCTAGCGTCTATGACTTACGGTTCAAGAATTAGCCTCAGAAACAGTGGTTCTGAACATGCTGCCAATAGCTCGCCTGGGAAACATCCAGAGAGGTCCAAGATAGTGTTTTTTAGACTGGCTGCCACGAGCTGAAACGAATGCAGCCAAGAGCGAGCGTCTGTGACTTACGGTTCAAGAGTTATTCACAGAAACATGGTTCTGAACTTTGCTGCCAGCCGCGAAAGCGAAAATAACCAAGATCGAGCGTCTAGGATTTACTTGTCAATAGCTCGCCTGGGAAACATCCAGAGAAGTCAAAGACAGTGCTTCTATACTAATTGCCAGGCGCTGAGACGAATGCCGCCAAGATCTAGCGTCTATGACTTACGGTTCAAGAATTAGCCTCAGAAACAGTGGGAAACAGTGCTTCTATACTAATTGCCAGGCGCTGAGACGAATGCCGCCAAGATCTAGCGTCTATGACTTACGGTTCAAGAATTAGCCTCAGAAACAGTGGTTCTGAACATGCTGCCAATAGCTCGCCTGGGAAACATCCAGAGAAGTCCAAGATAGTGTTTTTTAGACTGGCTGCCACGAGCTGAAACGAATGCAGCCAAGAGCGAGCGTCTGTGACTTACGGTTCAAGAGTTATTCACAGAAATATGGTTCTGAACTTTGCTGCCAGCCGCGAAAGCGAAAATAACCAAGATCGAGCGTCTAGGATTTACTTGTCAATAGCTCGCCTGGGAAACATCCAGAGAAGTCAAAGACAGTGCTTCTATACTAATGCCAGGCGCTGAGACGAATGCCGCCAAGATCTAGCGTCTATGACTTACGGTTCAAGAATTAGCCTCAGAAACAGTGGGAAACAGTGCTTCTATACTAATTGCCAGGCGCTGAGACGAATGCCGCCAAGTTCGAGTGTCTATGACTTACGGTTCAAGAATTAGCCTCAGAAACAGTGGCAAACAGTGCTTCTATACTAATTGCCAGGCGCTGAGACGAATGCCGCCAAGATCGAGCGTGTATGACTTACGGTTCAAGAATTAGCCTCAGAAACAGTGGTTCTGAACATGCTGCAAATAGCTCGCCTGGGAAACATCCAGAGAAGTCCAAGATAGTGTTTTTAGACTGGCTGCCACGAGCTGAAACGAATGCAGCCAAGATCGAGCGTCTATGACTTACGGTTCAAGAATTAGCCTCAGGAAACAGTGGTTTTGAACATGCTGCCAATAGCTCGCCTGGGAAACATCCAGAGAAGTCCAAGATAGTGTTTTTTTAGACTGGCTGCCACGAGCTGAAACGAATGCAGCCAAGAGCGAGCGTCTGTGACTTACGGTTCAAGAGTTATTCACAGAAACATGGTTCTGAACTTTGCTGCCAGCCGCGAATGCGAAAATAACCAAGATCGAGCGTCTAGGATTTTCTTGTCAATAGCTCGCCTGGGAAACATCCAGAGAAGTCAAAGACTGTGCTTCTATACTAATTGCCAGGCGCTGAGACGAATGCCGCCAAGATCGAGCGTCTATGACTTACGGTTCAAGAATTAGCCTCAGAAACAGTGGGAAACAGTGCTTTTATACTAATTGCCAGGCACTGAGACGAATGCCGCCAAGATCGAATGTCTATGACTTACGGTTCAAGAATTAGCCTCAGAAACAGTGGTTCTGAACATGCTGCCAATAGCTCGCCTGGGAAACATCCAGAGAAGTCCAAGATAGTGTTTTTTTAGACTGGCTGCCACGAGCTGAAACGAATGCAGCCAAGAGCGAGAGTCTGTGACTTACCGTTCAAGAGTTATTCACAGAAACATGGTTCTAAACTTTGCTGCCAGCCGCGAAAGCGAAAATAACCAAGATCGAGCGTCTAGGATTTACTTGTCAATAGCTCGCCTGGGAAACATCCAGAGAAGTCAAAGACAGTGCTTCTATACTAATTGCCAGGCGCTGAGACGAATGCCGCCAAGATCGAGCGTCTATGACTTACGGTTCAAGAATTAGCCTCAGAAACAGTGGTTCTGAGCATGCTGCCAATAGCTCGCCTGGGAAACATCCAGAGAAGTCCAAGATAGTGTTTTTTTAGACTGGCTGCCACGAGCTGAAACGAATGCAGCCAAGAGCGAGCGTCTGTGACTTACGGTTCAAGAGTTATTCACAGAAACATGGTTCTGAACTTTGCTGCCAGCCGCGAAAGCGAAAATAACCAAGATCGAGCGTCTAGGATTTTCTTGTCAATAGCTCGCCTGGGAAACATCCAGAGAAGTCAAAGACTGTGCTTCTATACTAATTGCCAGGTGCTGAGACGAATGCCGCCAAGATCGAGCGTCTATGACTTACGGTTCAAGAATTAGCCTCAGAAACAGTGGGAAACAGTGCTTTTATACTAATTGCCAGGCGCTGAGACGAATGCCGCCAAGATCGAGCGTCTATGACTTACGGTTCAAGAATTAGCCTCAGAAACAGTGGTTCTGAACATGCTGCAAATAGCTCGCCTGGGAAACATCCAGAGAAGTCCAAGATAGTGTTTTTTAGACTGGTTGCCACGAGCTGAAACGAATGCAGCCAAGATCGAGCGTCTATGACTTACGGTTCAAGAATTAGCCTCAGAAACAGTGGTTTTTAACATGCTGCCAATAGCTCGCCTGGGAAACATCCAGAGAAGTCCAAGATAGTGTTTTTTTAGACTGGCTGCCACGAGCTGAAACGAATGCAGCCAAGATCGAGCGTCTGTGACTTACGGTTCAAGAGTTATTCACAGAAACATGGTTCTGAACTTTGCTGCCAGCCGCGAAAGCGAAAATAACCAAGATCGAGCGTCTAGGATTTTCTTGTCAATAGCTCGCCTGGGAAACATCCAGAGAAGTCAAAGACTGTGCTTCTATACTAATTGCCAGGCGCTGAGACGAATGCCGCCAAGATCGAGCGTCTATGACTTACGGTTCAAGAATTAGCCTCAGAAACAGTGGGAAACAGTGCTTTTATACTAATTGCCAGGCGCTGAGACGAATGCCGCCAAGATCGAATGTCTATGACTTACGGTTCAAGAATTAGCCTCAGAAACAGTGGTTCTGAACATGCTGCCAATAGCTTGCCTTGGAAACATCCAGAGAAGTCCAGGATAGTGTTTTTTAGACTGGCTGCCACGAGCTGAAACGAATGCAGCCAAGAGCGAGAGTCTGTGACTTACCGTTCAAGAGTTATTCACAGAAACATGGTTCTAAACTTTGCTGCCAGCCGCGAAAGCGAAAATAACCAAGATCGAGCGTCTATGATTTACTTGTCAATAGCTCGCCTGGGAAACATCCAGAGAAGTCAAAGGCAGTGCTTCTATACTAATTGCCAGGCGCTGAGACGAATGCCGCCAAGATCGAGCGTCTATGACTTACGGTTCAAGAATTAGCCTCAGAAACAGTGGTTCTGAGCATGCTGCCAATAGCTCGCCTGGGAAACATCCAGAGAAGTCCAAGATAGTGTTTTTTTAGACTGGCTGCCACGAGCTGAAACGAATGCAGCCAAGAGCGAGCGTCTGTGACTTACGGTTCAAGAGTTATTCACAGAAACATGGTTCTGAACTTTGCTGCCAGCCGCGAAAGCGAAAGTAACCAAGATCGAGCGTCTAGAATTTACTTGTCAATAGCTCGCCTGGGAAACATCCAGAGAAGTCAAAGACAGTGCTTCTATACTAATTGCCAGGCGCTGAGACGAATGCCGCCAAGTTCGAGTGTCTATGACTTACGGTTCAAGAATTAGCCTCAGAAACAGTGGCAAACAGTGCTTCTATACTAATTGCCAGGCGCTGAGACGAATGCCGCCAAGATCGAGCGTGTATGACTTACGGTTCAAGAATTAGCCTCAGAAACAGTGGTTCTGAACATGCTGCAAATAGCTCGCCTGGGAAACATCCAGAGAAGTCCAAGATAGTGTTTTTTAGACTGGCTGCCACGAGCTGAAACGAATGCAGCCAAGATCGAGCGTCTATGACTTACGGTTCAAGAATTAGCCTCAGAAACAGTGGTTTTGAACATGCTGCCAATAGCTCGCCTGGGAAACATCCAGAGAAGTCCAAGATAGTGTTTTTTTAGACTGGCTGCCACGAGCTGAAACGAATGCAGCCAAGAGCGAGCGTCTGTGACTTACGGTTCAAGAGTTATTCACAGAAACATGGTTCTGAACTTTGCTGCCAGCCGCGAATGCGAAAATAACCAAGATCGAGCGTCTAGGATTTTCTTGTCAATAGCTCGCCTGGGAAACATCCAGAGAAGTCAAAGACTGTGCTTCTATACTAATTGCCAGGCGCTGAGACGAATGCCGCCAAGATCGAGCGTCTATGACTTACGGTTCAAGAATTAGCCTCAGAAACAGTGGGAAACAGTGCTTTTATACTAATTGCCAGGCACTGAGACGAATGCCGCCAAGATCGAATGTCTATGACTTACGGTTCAAGAATTAGCCTCAGAAACAGTGGTTCTGAACATGCTGCCAATAGCTCGCCTGGGAAACATCCAGAGAAGTCCAAGATAGTGTTTTTTTAGACTGGCTGCCACGAGCTGAAACGAATGCAGCCAAGAGCGAGAGTCTGTGACTTACCGTTCAAGAGTTATTCACAGAAACATGGTTCTAAACTTTGCTGCCAGCCGCGAAAGCGAAAATAACCAAGATCGAGCGTCTAGGATTTACTTGTCAATAGCTCGCCTGGGAAACATCCAGAGAAGTCAAAGACAGTGCTTCTATACTAATTGCCAGGCGCTGAGACGAATGCCGCCAAGATCGAGCGTCTATGACTTACGGTTCAAGAATTAGCCTCAGAAACAGTGGTTCTGAGCATGCTGCCAATAGCTCGCCTGGGAAACATCCAGAGAAGTCCAAGATAGTGTTTTTTTAGACTGGCTGCCACGAGCTGAAACGAATGCAGCCAAGAGCGAGCGTCTGTGACTTACGGTTCAAGAGTTATTCACAGAAACATGGTTCTGAACTTTGCTGCCAGCCGCGAAAGCGAAAATAACCAAGATCGAGCGTCTAGGATTTTCTTGTCAATAGCTCGCCTGGGAAACATCCAGAGAAGTCAAAGACTGTGCTTCTATACTAATTGCCAGGTGCTGAGACGAATGCCGCCAAGATCGAGCGTCTATGACTTACGGTTCAAGAATTAGCCTCAGAAACAGTGGGAAACAGTGCTTTTATACTAATTGCCAGGCGCTGAGACGAATGCCGCCAAGATCGAGCGTCTATGACTTACGGTTCAAGAATTAGCCTCAGAAACAGTGGTTCTGAACATGCTGCAAATAGCTCGCCTGGGAAACATCCAGAGAAGTCCAAGATAGTGTTTTTTAGACTGGTTGCCACGAGCTGAAACGAATGCAGCCAAGATCGAGCGTCTATGACTTACGGTTCAAGAATTAGCCTCAGAAACAGTGGTTTTTAACATGCTGCCAATAGCTCGCCTGGGAAACATCCAGAGAAGTCCAAGATAGTGTTTTTTTAGACTGGCTGCCACGAGCTGAAACGAATGCAGCCAAGATCGAGCGTCTGTGACTTACGGTTCAAGAGTTATTCACAGAAACATGGTTCTGAACTTTGCTGCCAGCCGCGAAAGCGAAAATAACCAAGATCGAGCGTCTAGGATTTTCTTGTCAATAGCTCGCCTGGGAAACATCCAGAGAAGTCAAAGACTGTGCTTCTATACTAATTGCCAGGCGCTGAGACGAATGCCGCCAAGATCGAGCGTCTATGACTTACGGTTCAAGAATTAGCCTCAGAAACAGTGGGAAACAGTGCTTTTATACTAATTGCCAGGCGCTGAGACGAATGCCGCCAAGATCGAATGTCTATGACTTACGGTTCAAGAATTAGCCTCAGAAACAGTGGTTCTGAACATGCTGCCAATAGCTCGCCTTGGAAACATCCAGAGAAGTCCAGGATAGTGTTTTTTAGACTGGCTGCCACGAGCTGAAACGAATGCAGCCAAGAGCGAGAGTCTGTGACTTACCGTTCAAGAGTTATTCACAGAAACATGGTTCTAAACTTTGCTGCCAGCCGCGAAAGCGAAAATAACCAAGATCGAGCGTCTATGATTTACTTGTCAATAGCTCGCCTGGGAAACATCCAGAGAAGTCAAAGGCAGTGCTTCTATACTAATTGCCAGGCGCTGAGACGAATGCCGCCAAGATCGAGCGTCTATGACTTACGGTTCAAGAATTAGCCTCAGAAACAGTGGTTCTGAGCATGCTGCCAATAGCTCGCCTGGGAAACATCCAGAGAAGTCCAAGATAGTGTTTTTTTAGACTGGCTGCCACGAGCTGAAACGAATGCAGCCAAGAGCGAGCGTCTGTGACTTACGGTTCAAGAGTTATTCACAGAAACATGGTTCTGAACTTTGCTGCCAGCCGCGAAAGCGAAAGTAACCAAGATCGAGCGTCTAGAATTTACTTGTCAATAGCTCGCCTGGGAAACATCCAGAGAAGTCAAAGACAGTGCTTCTATACTAATTGCCAGGCGCTGAGACGAATGCCGCCAAGTTCGAGTGTCTATGACTTACGGTTCAAGAATTAGCCTCAGAAACAGTGGCAAACAGTGCTTCTATACTAATTGCCAGGCGCTGAGACGAATGCCGCCAAGATCGAGCGTGTATGACTTACGGTTCAAGAATTAGCCTCAGAAACAGTGGTTCTGAACATGCTGCAAATAGCTCGCCTGGGAAACATCCAGAGAAGTCCAAGATAGTGTTTTTTAGACTGGCTGCCACGAGCTGAAACGAATGCAGCCAAGATCGAGCGTCTATGACTTACGGTTCAAGAATTAGCCTCAGAAACAGTGGTTTTGAACATGCTGCCAATAGCTCGCCTGGGAAACATCCAGAGAAGTCCAAGATAGTGTTTTTTAGACTGGCTGCCACGAGCTGAAACGAATGCAGCCAAGAGCGAGCGTCTGTGACTTACGGTTCAAGAGTTATTCACAGAAACATGGTTCTGAACTTTGCTGCCAGCCGCGAATGCGAAAATAACCAAGATCGAGCGTCTAGGATTTTCTTGTCAATAGCTCGCCTGGGAAACATCCAGAGAAGTCAAAGACTGTGCTTCTATACTAATTGCCAGGCGCTGAGACGAATGCCGCCAAGATCGAGCGTCTATGACTTACGGTTCAAGAATTAGCCTCAGAAACAGTGGGAAACAGTGCTTTTATACTAATTGCCAGGCACTGAGACGAATGCCGCCAAGATCGAATGTCTATGACTTACGGTTCAAGAATTAGCCTCAGAAACAGTGGTTCTGAACATGCTGCCAATAGCTCGCCTGGGAAACATCCAGAGAAGTCCAAGATAGTGTTTTTTTAGACTGGCTGCCACGAGCTGAAACGAATGCAGCCAAGAGCGAGAGTCTGTGACTTACCGTTCAAGAGTTATTCACAGAAACATGGTTCTAAACTTTGCTGCCAGCCGCGAAAGCGAAAATAACCAAGATCGAGCGTCTAGGATTTACTTGTCAATAGCTCGCCTGGGAAACATCCAGAGAAGTCAAAGACAGTGCTTCTATACTAATTGCCAGGCGCTGAGACGAATGCCGCCAAGATCGAGCGTCTATGACTTACGGTTCAAGAATTAGCCTCAGAAACAGTGGTTCTGAGCATGCTGCCAATAGCTCGCCTGGGAAACATCCAGAGAAGTCCAAGATAGTGTTTTTTTAGACTGGCTGCCACGAGCTGAAACGAATGCAGCCAAGAGCGAGCGTCTGTGACTTACGGTTCAAGAGTTATTCACAGAAACATGGTTCTGAACTTTGCTGCCAGCCGCGAAAGCGAAAATAACCAAGATCGAGCGTCTAGGATTTTCTTGTCAATAGCTCGCCTGGGAAACATCCAGAGAAGTCAAAGACTGTGCTTCTATACTAATTGCCAGGTGCTGAGACGAATGCCGCCAAGATCGAGCGTCTATGACTTACGGTTCAAGAATTAGCCTCAGAAACAGTGGGAAACAGTGCTTTTATACTAATTGCCAGGCGCTGAGACGAATGCCGCCAAGATCGAGCGTCTATGACTTACGGTTCAAGAATTAGCCTCAGAAACAGTGGTTCTGAACATGCTGCAAATAGCTCGCCTGGGAAACATCCAGAGAAGTCCAAGATAGTGTTTTTTAGACTGGTTGCCACGAGCTGAAACGAATGCAGCCAAGATCGAGCGTCTATGACTTACGGTTCAAGAATTAGCCTCAGAAACAGTGGTTTTTAACATGCTGCCAATAGCTCGCCTGGGAAACATCCAGAGAAGTCCAAGATAGTGTTTTTTTAGACTGGCTGCCACGAGCTGAAACGAATGCAGCCAAGATCGAGCGTCTGTGACTTACGGTTCAAGAGTTATTCACAGAAACATGGTGCTGAACTTTGCTGCCAGCCGCGAAAGCGAAAATAACCAAGATCGAGCGTCTAGGATTTTCTTGTCAATAGCTCGCCTGGGAAACATCCAGAGAAGTCAAAGACTGTGCTTCTATACTAATTGCCAGGCGCTGAGACGAATGCCGCCAAGATCGAGCGTCTATGACTTACGGTTCAAGAATTAGCCTCAGAAACAGTGGGAAACAGTGCTTTTATACTAATTGCCAGGCGCTGAGACGAATGCCGCCAAGATCGAATGTCTATGACTTACGGTTCAAGAATTAGCCTCAGAAACAGTGGTTCTGAACATGCTGCCAATAGCTCGCCTTGGAAACATCCAGAGAAGTCCAGGATAGTGTTTTTTAGACTGGCTGCCACGAGCTGAAACGAATGCAGCCAAGAGCGAGAGTCTGTGACTTACCGTTCAAGAGTTATTCACAGAAACATGGTTCTAAACTTTGCTGCCAGCCGCGAAAGCGAAAATAACCAAGATCGAGCGTCTATGATTTACTTGTCAATAGCTCGCCTGGGAAACATCCAGAGAAGTCAAAGGCAGTGCTTCTATACTAATTGCCAGGCGCTGAGACGAATGCCGCCAAGATCGAGCGTCTATGACTTACGGTTCAAGAATTAGCCTCAGAAACAGTGGTTCTGAGCATGCTGCCAATAGCTCGCCTGGGAAACATCCAGAGAAGTCCAAGATAGTGTTTTTTTAGACTGGCTGCCACGAGCTGAAACGAATGCAGCCAAGAGCGAGCGTCTGTGACTTACGGTTCAAGAGTTATTCACAGAAACATGGTTCTGAACTTTGCTGCCAGCCGCGAAAGCGAAAATAACCAAGATCGAGCGTCTAGGATTTTCTTGTCAATAGCTCGCCTGGGAAACATCCAGAGAAGTCAAAGACTGTGCTTCTATACTAATTGCCAGGTGCTGAGACGAATGCCGCCAAGAAGATCGAGCGTCTATGACTTACGGTTCAAGAATTAGCCTCAGAAACAGTGGGAAACAGTGCTTTTATACTAATTGCCAGGCGCTGAGACGAATGCCGCCAAGATCGAACGTCTATGACTTACGGTTCAAGAATTAGCCTCAGAAACAGTGGTTCTGAACATGCTGCCAATAGCTCGCCTGGGAAACATCCAGAGAAGTCCAAGATAGTGTTTTTTTAGACTGGCTGCCACGAGCTGAAACGAATGCAGCCAAGAGCGAGCGTCTGTGACTTACGGTTCAAGAGTTATTCACAGAAACATGGTTCTGAACTTTGCTGCCAGCCGCGAAAGCGAAAATAACCAAGATCGAGCGTCTAGGATTTTCTTGTCAATAGCTCGCCTGGGAAACATCCAGAGAAGTCAAAGACTGTGCTTCTATACTAATTGCCAGGTGCTGAGACGAATGCCGCCAAGATCGAGTGTCTATGACTTCAAGAATTAGCCTCAGAAACAGTGGCAAACAGTGCTTCTATACTAATTGCCAGGCGCTGAGACGAATGCCGCCAAGATCGAGCGTCTATGACTTACGGTTCAAGAATTAGCCTCAGAAACAGTGGTTCTCAACATGCTGCAAATAGCTCGCCTGAGAAACATCCAGAGAAGTCCAAGATAGTGTTTTTTAGACTGGCTGCCACGAGCTGAAACGAATGCAGCCAAGATCGAGCGTCTATGACTTACGGTTCAAGAATTAGCCTCAGAAACAGTGGTTTTAACATGCTGCCAATAGCTCGCCTGGAAACATCCAGAGAAATCCAAGATAGTGTTTTTTTTAGACTGGCTGCCACGAGCTGAAACGAATGCAGCCAAGAATCGAGCGTCTGTGACTTACGGTTCAAGAGTTATTCACAGAAACATGGTTCTGAACTTTGCTGCCAGCCGCGAAAGCGAAAATAACCAAGATCGAGCGTCTAGGATTTTCTTGTCAATAGCTCGCCTGGGAAACATCCAGAGAAGTCAAAGACAGTGCTTCTATACTAATTGCCAGGTGCTGAGACGAATGCCGCCAAGATCGAGTGTCTATGACTTACGGTTCAAGAATTAGCCTCAGAAACAGTGGCAAACAGTGCTTCTATACTAATTGCCAGGCGCTGAGACGAATGCCGCCAAGATCGAGCGTCTATGACTTACGGTTCAAGAATTAGCCTCAGAAACAGTGGTTCTCAACATGCTGCAAATAGCTCGCCTGGGAAACATCCAGAGAAGTCCAAGATAGTGTTTTTTTAGACTGGCTGCCACGAGCTGAAACGAATGCAGCCAAGATCGAGCGTCTATGACTTACGGTTCAAGAATTAGCCTCAGAAACAGTGGTTTTTAACATGCTGCCAAAGCTCGCCTGGGAAACATCCAGAGAAATCCAAGATAGTGTTTTTTTAGACTGGCTGCCACGAGCTGAAACGAATGCAGCCAAGATCGAGCGTCTGTGACTTACGGTTCAAGAGTTATTCACAGAAACATGGTTCTGAACTTTGCTGCCAGCCGCGAAAGCGAAAATAACCAAGATCGAGCGTCTAGGATTTTCTTGTCAATAGCTCGCCTGGGAAACATCCAGAGAAGTCAAAGACTGTGCTTCTATACTAATTGCCAGGCGCTGAGACGAATGCCGCCAAGATCGAGCGTCTATGACTTACGGTTCAAGAATTAGCCTCAGAAACAGTGGGAAACAGTGCTTTTATACTAATTGCCAGGCGCTGAGACGAATGCCGCCAAGATCGAATGTCTATGACTTAACGGTTCAAGAATTAGCCTCAGAAACAGTGGTTCTGAACATGCTGCCAATAGCTCGCCTGGAAACATCCAGAGAAAGTCCAGGATAGTGTTTTTTTAGACTGGCTGCCACGAGCTGAAACGAATGCAGCCAAGAGCGAGAGTCTGTGACTTACCGTTCAAGAGTTATTCACAGAAACATGGTCTAAACTTTGCTGCCAGCGCGAAAGCGAAAATAACCAAGATCGAGCGTCTAGGATTTACTTGTCAATAGCTCGCCTGGGAAACATCCAGGAGAAGTCAAAGACAGTGCTTTATACTAATTGCCAGGCGCTGAGACGAATGCCGCCAAGATCGAGGTCTATGACTCACGGTTCAAGAATTAGCCTCAGAAACAGTGGCAAACAGTGCTTCTATACTAATTGCCAGGCGCTGAGACGAATGCCGCCAAGATCGAGCGTCTATGACTTACGGTTCAAGAATTAGCCTCAGAAACAGTGGTTCTGAACATGCTGCAAATAGCTCGCCTGGGAAACATCCAGAGAAGTCCAAGATAGTGTTTTTTAGACTGGCTGCCACGAGCTGAAACGAATGCAGCCAAGATCGAGCTATGACTTACGGTTCAAGAATTAGCCATAGAAACAGTGGTTTTGAACATGCTGCCAATAGCTCGCCTGGGAAACATCCAGAGAAGTCCAAGATAGTGTTTTTTTAGACTGGCTGCCACGAGCTGAAACGAATGCAGCCAAGAGCGAGCGTCTGTGACTTACGGTTCAAGAGTTATTCACAGAAACATGTTCTGAACTTTGCTGCCAGCCGCGAAAGCGAAAATAACCAAGATCGAGCGTCTAGGATTTTCTTGTCAATAGCTCGCCTGGGAAACATCCAGAGAAGTCAAAGACTGTGCTTCTATACTAATTGCCAGGCGCTGAGACGAATGCCGCCAAGATCGAAGCGTCTATGACTTACGGTTCAAGAATTAGCCTCAGAACCA
>NW_027462433.1:0-42658 GCF_050947455.1 Rhinoderma darwinii
GAATGCAGCCAAGAGCGAGCGTCTAGGACTTACGGTTCAGGAGTTATTCACAGAAACATGGTTCTGAACATGCTGCCAATTGCTCGCCTGGGAAACAAGCAGAGAAGTCCAAGATAGTGTTTTTTAGACTGGCTGCCACGAGCTGAATCGAATGCAGCCAAGAGCGAGCGTCTAGGACTTACGGTTCAGGAGTTATTCACAGAAACATGGTTCTTTTACTGCCAGCCGCGAAAGCGAAAATAACCAAGATCGAGCGTCTAGGATTTACTTGTCAATAACTCGCCTGGGAAACATCCAGAGAAGTCAAACACAGTGCTCCTATACTAATTGCCTGGCGCTGAGACGAATGCCGCCAAGATCGAGCGTCTAGGACTTACGGTTCAAGAATTAGCTTTAGAAACATTTGCCTTAGGAACATGCAGAGAAGTCCAAGATAGTGTTTTTTAGACTGGCTGCCACGAGCTGAATCGAATGCAGCCAAGAGCGAGCGTCTAGGACTTACGGTTCAGGAGTTATTCACAGAAACATGGTTCTGAACATGCTGCCAATTGCTCGCCTGGGAAACATGCAGAGAAGTCCAAGATAGTGTTTTTTAGACTGGCTGCCACGAGCTGAATCGAATGCAGCCAAGAGCGAGCGTCTAGGACTTACGGTTCAGGAGTTATTCACAGAAACATGGTTCTTTTACTGCCAGCCGCGAAAGCGAAAATAACCAAGATCGAGCGTCTAGGATTTACTTGTCAATAACTCGCCTGGGAAACATCCAGAGAAGTCAAACACAGTGCTCCTATACTAATTGCCTGGCGCTGAGACGAATGCCGCCAAGATCGAGCGTCTAGGACTTACGGTTCAAGAATTAGCTTTAGAAACATTTGCCTTAGGAACATGCAGAGAAGTCCAAGATAGTGTTTTTTAGACTGGCTGCCACGAGCTGAATCGAATGCAGCCAAGAGCGAGCGTCTAGGACTTACGGTTCAGGAGTTATTCACAGAAACATGGTTCTGAACATGCTGCCAATTGCTCGCCTGGGAAACATGCAGAGAAGTCCAAGATAGTGTTTTTTAGACTGGCTGCCACGAGCTGAATCGAATGCAGCCAAGAGCGAGCGTCTAGGACTTACGGTTCAGGAGTTATTCACAGAAACATGGTTCTGAACATGCTGCCAATTGCTCGCCTGGGAAACATGCAGAGAAGTCCAAGATAGTGTTTTTTAGACTGGCTGCCACGAGCTGAATCGAATGCAGCCAAGAGCGAGCGTCTAGGACTTACGGTTCAGGAGTTATTCACAGAAACATGGTTCTGAACATGCTGCCAATTGCTCGCCTGGGAAACATGCAGAGAAGTCCAAGATAGTGTTTTTTAGACTGGCTGCCACGAGCTGAATCGAATGCAGCCAAGAGCGAGCGTCTAGGACTTACGGTTCAGGAGTTATTCACAGAAACATGGTTCTGAACATGCTGACAATTGCTCGCCTGGGAAACATGCAGAGAAGTCCAAGATAGTGTTTTTTAGACTGGCTGCCACGAGCTGAATCGAATGCAGCCAAGAGCGAGCGTCTAGGACTTACGGTTCAGGAGTTATTCACAGAAACATGGTTCTGAAAATGCTGCCAATTGCTCGCCTGGGAAACAAGCAGAGAAGTCCAAGATAGTGTTTTTTAGACTGGCTGCCACGAGCTGAATCGAATGCAGCCAAGAGCGAGCGTCTAGGACTTACGGTTCAGGAGTTATTCACAGAAACATGGTTCTTTTACTGCCAGCCGCGAAAGCGAAAATAACCAAGATCGAGCGTCTAGGATTTACTTGTCAATAACTCGCCTGGGAAACATCCAGAGAAGTCAAACACAGTGCTCCTATACTAATTGCTTGGCGCTGAGACGAATGCCGCCAAGATCGAGCGTCTAGGACTTACGGTTCAAGAATTAGCTTTAGAAACATTTGCCTTAGGAACATGCAGAGAAGTCCAAGATAGTGTTTTTTAGACTGGCTGCCACGAGCTGAATCGAATGCAGCCAAGAGCGAGCGTCTAGGACTTACGGTTCAGGAGTTATTCACAGAAACATGGTTCTGAACATGCTGCCAATTGCTCGCCTGGGAAACATGCAGAGAAGTCCAAGATAGTGTTTTTTAGACTGGCTGCCACGAGCTGAATCGAATGCAGCCAAGAGCGAGCGTCTAGGACTTACGGTTCAGGAGTTATTCACAGAAACATGGTTCTTTTACTGCCAGCCGCGAAAGCGAAAATAACCAAGATCGAGCGTCTAGGATTTACTTGTCAATAACTCGCCTGGGAAACATCCAGAGAAGTCAAACACAGTGCTCCTATACTAATTGCCAGGCGCTGAGACGAATGCCGCCAAGATCGAGCGTCTAGGACTTACGGTTCAGGAGTTATTCACAGAAACATGGTTCTGAACATGCTGCCAATTTCTCGCCTGGGAAACATGCAGAGAAGTCCAAGATAGTGTTTTTTAGACTGGCTGCCACGAGCTGAATCGAATGCAGCCAAGAGCGAGCGTCTAGGACTTACGGTTCAGGAGTTATTCACAGAAACATGGTTCTTTTACTGCCAGCCGCGAAAGCGAAAATAACCAAGATCGAGCGTCTAGGATTTACTTGTCAATAACTCGCCTGGGAAACATCCAGAGAAGTCAAACACAGTGCTCCTATACTAATTGCCAGGCGCTGAGACGAATGCCGCCAAGATCGAGCGTCTAGGACTTACGGTTCAGGAGTTATTCACAGAAACATGGTTCTGAACATGCTGCCAATTTCTCGCCTGGGAAACATGCAGAGAAGTCCAAGATAGTGTTTTTTAGACTGGCTGCCACGAGCTGAATCGAATGCAGCCAAGAGCGAGCGTCTAGGACTTACGGTTCAGGAGTTATTCACAGAAACATGGTTCTGAACATGCTGCCAATTGCTCGTCTGGGAAACATGCAGAGAAGTCCAAGATAGTGTTTTTTAGACTGGCTGCCACGAGCTGAATCGAATGCAGCCAAGAGCGAGCGTCTAGGACTTACGGTTCAGGAGTTATTCACAGAAACATGGTTCTGAACATGCTGCCAATTGCTCGCCTGGGAAACATGCAGAGAAGTCCAAGATAGTGTTTTTTAGACTGGCTGCCACGAGCTGAATCGAATGCAGCCAAGAGCGAGCGTCTAGGACTTACGGTTCAGGAGTTATTCACAGAAACATGGTTCTTTTACTGCCAGCCGCGAAAGCGAAAATAACCAAGATCGAGCGTCTAGGATTTACTTGTCAATAACTCGCCTGGGAAACATCCAGAGAAGTCAAACACAGTGCTCCTATACTAATTGCCAGGCGCTGAGACGAATGCCGCCAAGATCGAGCGTCTAGGACTTACGGTTCAGGAGTTATTCACAGAAACATGGTTCTGAACATGCTGCCAATTTCTCGCCTGGGAAACATGCAGAGAAGTCCAAGATAGTGTTTTTTAGACTGGCTGCCACGAGCTGAATCGAATGCAGCCAAGAGCGAGCGTCTAGGACTTACGGTTCAGGAGTTATTCACAGAAACATGGTTCTTTTACTGCCAGCCGCGAAAGCGAAAATAACCAAGATCGAGCGTCTAGGATTTACTTGTCAATAACTCGCCTGGGAAACATCCAGAGAAGTCAAACACAGTGCTCCTATACTAATTGCCAGGCGCTGAGACGAATGCCGCCAAGATCGAGCGTCTAGGACTTACGGTTCAGGAGTTATTCACAGAAACATGGTTTTGAACATGCTGCCAATTTCTCGCCTGGGAAACATGCAGAGAAGTCCAAGATAGTGTTTTTTAGACTGGCTGCCACGAGCTGAATCGAATGCAGCCAAGAGCGAGCGTCTAGGACTTACGGTTCAGGAGTTATTCACAGAAACATGGTTCTGAACATGCTGCCAATTGCTCGCCTGGGAAACATGCAGAGAAGTCCAAGATAGTGTTTTTTAGACTGGCTGCCACGAGCTGAATCGAATGCAGCCAAGAGCGAGCGTCTAGGACTTACGGTTCAGGAGTTATTCACAGAAACATGGTTCTGAACATGCTGCCAATTTCTCGCCTGGGAAACATGCAGAGAAGTCCAAGATAGTGTTTTTTAGACTGGCTGCCACGAGCTGAATCGAATGCAGCCAAGAGCGAGCGTCTAGGACTTACGGTTCAGGAGTTATTCACAGAAACATGGTTCTGAACATGCTGCCAATTGCTCGCCTGGGAAACATGCAGAGAAGTCCAAGATAGTGTTTTTTAGACTGGCTGCCACGAGCTGAATCGAATGCAGCCAAGAGCGAGCGTCTAGGACTTACGGTTCAGGAGTTATTCACAGAAACATGGTTCTGAACATGCTGACAATTGCTCGCCTGGGAAACATGCAGAGAAGTCCAAGATAGTGTTTTTTAGACTGGCTGCCACGAGCTGAATCGAATGCAGCCAAGAGCGAGCGTCTAGGACTTACGGTTCAGGAGTTATTCACAGAAACATGGTTCTGAAAATGCTGCCAATTGCTCGCCTGGGAAACAAGCAGAGAAGTCCAAGATAGTGTTTTTTAGACTGGCTGCCACGAGCTGAATCGAATGCAGCCAAGAGCGAGCGTCTAGGACTTACGGTTCAGGAGTTATTCACAGAAACATGGTTCTTTTACTGCCAGCCGCGAAAGCGAAAATAACCAAGATCGAGCGTCTAGGATTTACTTGTCAATAACTCGCCTGGGAAACATCCAGAGAAGTCAAACACAGTGCTCCTATACTAATTGCGTGGCGCTGAGACGAATGCCGCCAAGATCGAGCGTCTAGGACTTACGGTTCAAGAATTAGCTTTAGAAACATTTGCCTTAGGAACATGCAGAGAAGTCCAAGATAGTGTTTTTTAGACTGGCTGCCACGAGCTGAATCGAATGCAGCCAAGAGCGAGCGTCTAGGACTTACGGTTCAGGAGTTATTCACAGAAACATGGTTCTGAACATGCTGCCAATTGCTCGCCTGGGAAACATGCAGAGAAGTCCAAGATAGTGTTTTTTAGACTGGCTGCCACGAGCTGAATCGAATGCAGCCAAGAGCGAGCGTCTAGGACTTACGGTTCAGGAGTTATTCACAGAAACATGGTTCTGAACATGCTGCCAATTGCTCGCCTGGGAAACATGCAGAGAAGTCCAAGATAGTGTTTTTTAGACTGGCTGCCACGAGCTGAATCGAATGCAGCCAAGAGCGAGCGTCTAGGACTTACGGTTCAGGAGTTATTCACAGAAACATGGTTCTTTTACTGCCAGCCGCGAAAGCGAAAATAACCAAGATCGAGCGTCTAGGATTTACTTGTCAATAACTCGCCTGGGAAACATCCAGAGAAGTCAAACACAGTGCTCCTATACTAATTGCGTGGCGCTGAGACGAATGCCGCCAAGATCGAGCGTCTAGGACTTACGGTTCAAGAATTAGCTTTAGAAACATTTGCCTTAGGAACATGCAGAGAAGTCCAAGATAGTGTTTTTTAGACTGGCTGCCACGAGCTGAATCGAATGCAGCCAAGAGCGAGCGTCTAGGACTTACGGTTCAGGAGTTATTCACAGAAACATGGTTCTGAACATGCTGCCAATTGCTCGCCTGGGAAACATGCAGAGAAGTCCAAGATAGTGTTTTTTAGACTGGCTGCCACGAGCTGAATCGAATGCAGCCAAGAGCGAGCGTCTAGGACTTACGGTTCAGGAGTTATTCACAGAAACATGGTTCTGAACATGTTGCCAATTGCTCGCCTGGGAAACATGCAGAGAAGTCCAAGATAGTGTTTTTTAGACTGGCTGCCACGAGCTGAATCGAATGCAGCCAAGAGCGAGCGTCTAGGACTTACGGTTCAGGAGTTATTCACAGAAACATGGTTCTGAACATGCTGCCAATTGCTCGCCTGGGAAACAAGCAGAGAAGTCCAAGATAGTGTTTTTTAGACTGGCTGCCACGAGCTGAATCGAATGCAGCCAAGAGCGAGCGTCTAGGACTTACGGTTCAGGAGTTATTCACAGAAACATGGTTCTTTTACTGCCAGCCGCGAAAGCGAAAATAACCAAGATCGAGCGTCTAGGATTTACTTGTCAATAACTCGCCTGGGAAACATCCAGAGAAGTCAAACACAGTGCTCCTATACTAATTGCCTGGCGCTGAGACGAATGCCGCCAAGATCGAGCGTCTAGGACTTACGGTTCAAGAATTAGCTTTAGAAACATTTGCCTTAGGAACATGCAGAGAAGTCCAAGATAGTGTTTTTTAGACTGGCTGCCACGAGCTGAATCGAATGCAGCCAAGAGCGAGCGTCTAGGACTTACGGTTCAGGAGTTATTCACAGAAACATGATTCTGAACATGCTGCCAATTGCTCGCCTGGGAAACATGCAGAGAAGTCCAAGATAGTGTTTTTTAGACTGGCTGCCACGAGCTGAATCGAATGCAGCCAAGAGCGAGCGTCTAGGACTTACGGTTCAGGAGTTATTCACAGAAACATGGTTCTTTTACTGCCAGCCGCGAAAGCGAAAATAACCAAGATCGAGCGTCTAGGATTTACTTGTCAATAACTCGCCTGGGAAACATCCAGAGAAGTCAAACACAGTGCTCCTATACTAATTGCCTGGCGCTGAGACGAATGCCGCCAAGATCGAGCGTCTAGGACTTACGGTTCAAGAATTAGCTTTAGAAACATTTGCCTTAGGAACATGCAGAGAAGTCCAAGATAGTGTTTTTTAGACTGGCTGCCACGAGCTGAATCGAATGCAGCCAAGAGCGAGCGTCTAGGACTTACGGTTCAGGAGTTATTCACAGAAACATGGTTCTGAACATGCTGCCAATTGCTCGCCTGGGAAACATGCAGAGAAGTCCAAGATAGTGTTTTTTAGACTGGCTGCCACGAGCTGAATCGAATGCAGCCAAGAGCGAGCGTCTAGGACTTACGGTTCAGGAGTTATTCACAGAAACATGGTTCTGAACATGCTGCCAATTGCTCGCCTGGGAAACATGCAGAGAAGTCCAAGATAGTGTTTTTTAGACTGGCTGCCACGAGCTGAATCGAATGCAGCCAAGAGCGAGCGTCTAGGACTTACGGTTCAGGAGTTATTCACAGAAACATGGTTCTGAACATGCTGCCAATTGCTCGCCTGGGAAACATGCAGAGAAGTCCAAGATAGTGTTTTTTAGACTGGCTGCCACGAGCTAAATCGAATGCAGCCAAGAGCGAGCGTCTAGGACTTACGGTTCAGGAGTTATTCACAGAAACATGGTTCTGAACATGCTGACAATTGCTCGCCTGGGAAACATGCAGAGAAGTCCAAGATAGTGTTTTTTAGACTGGCTGCCACGAGCTGAATCGAATGCAGCCAAGAGCGAGCGTCTAGGACTTACGGTTCAGGAGTTATTCACAGAAACATGGTTCTGAAAATGCTGCCAATTGCTCGCCTGGGAAACAAGCAGAGAAGTCCAAGATAGTGTTTTTTAGACTGGCTGCCACGAGCTGAATCGAATGCAGCCAAGAGCGAGCGTCTAGGACTTACGGTTCAGGAGTTATTCACAGAAACATGGTTCTTTTACTGCCAGCCGCGAAAGCGAAAATAACCAAGATCGAGCGTCTAGGATTTACTTGTCAATAACTCGCCTGGGAAACATCCAGAGAAGTCAAACACAGTGCTCCTATACTAATTGCCTGGCGCTGAGACGAATGCCGCCAAGATCGAGCGTCTAGGACTTACGGTTCAAGAATTAGCTTTAGAAACATTTGCCTTAGGAACATGCAGAAAAGTCCAAGATAGTGTTTTTTAGACTGGCTGCCACGAGCTGAATCGAATGCAGCCAAGAGCGAGCGTCTAGGACTTACGGTTCAGGAGTTATTCACAGAAACATGGTTCTGAACATGCTGCCAATTGCTCGCCTGGGAAACATGCAGAGAAGTCCAAGATAGTGTTTTTTAGACTGGCTGCCACGAGCTGAATCGAATGCAGCCAAGAGCGAGCGTCTAGGACTTACGGTTCAGGAGTTATTCACAGAAACATGGTTCTGAACATGCTGCCAATTGCTCGCCTGGGAAACATGCAGAGAAGTCCAAGATAGTGTTTTTTAGACTGGCTGCCACGAGCTGAATCGAATGCAGCCAAGAGCGAGCGTCTAGGACTTACGGTTCAGGAGTTATTCACAGAAACATGGTTCTGAACATGCTGCCAATTGCTCGCCTGGGAAACATGCAGAGAAGTCCAAGATAGTGTTTTTTAGACTGGCTGCCACGAGCTGAATCGAATGCAGCCAAGAGCGAGCGTCTAGGACTTACGGTTCAGGAGTTATTCACAGAAACATGGTTCTTTTACTGCCAGCCGCGAAAGCGAAAATAACCAAGATCGAGCGTCTAGGATTTACTTGTCAATAACTCGCCTGGGAAACATCCAGAGAAGTCAAACACAGTGCTCCTATACTAATTGCCAGGCGCTGAGACGAATGCCGCCAAGATCGAGCGTCTAGGACTTACGGTTCAGGAGTTATTCACAGAAACATGGTTCTGAACATGCTGCCAATTTCTCGCCTGGGAAACATGCAGAGAAGTCCAAGATAGTGTTTTTTAGACTGGCTGCCACGAGCTGAATCGAATGCAGCCAAGAGCGAGCGTCTAGGACTTACGGTTCAGGAGTTATTCACAGAAACATGGTTCTTTTACTGCCAGCCGCGAAAGCGAAAATAACCAAGATCGAGCGTCTAGGATTTACTTGTCAATAACTCGCCTGGGAAACATCCAGAGAAGTCAAACACAGTGCTCCTATACTAATTGCCAGGCGCTGAGACGAATGCCGCCAAGATCGAGCGTCTAGGACTTACAGTTCAGGAGTTATTCACAGAAACATGGTTCTGAACATGCTGCCAATTTCTCGCCTGGGAAACATGCAGAGAAGTCCAAGATAGTGTTTTTTAGACTGGCTGCCACGAGCTGAATCGAATGCAGCCAAGAGCGAGCGTCTAGGACTTACGGTTCAGGAGTTATTCACAGAAACATGGTTCTGAACATGCTGCCAATTGCTCGCCTGGGAAACATGCAGAGAAGTCCAAGATAGTGTTTTTTAGACTGGCTGCCACGAGCTGAATCGAATGCAGCCAAGAGCGAGCGTCTAGGACTTACGGTTCAGGAGTTATTCACAGAAACATGGTTCTGAACATGCTGCCAATTGCTCGCCTGGGAAACATGCAGAGAAGTCCAAGATAGTGTTTTTTAGACTGGCTGCCACGAGCTGAATCGAATGCAGCCAAGAGCGAGCGTCTAGGACTTACGGTTCAGGAGTTATTCACAGAAACATGGTTCTGAACATGCTGCCAATTGCTCGCCTGGGAAACATGCAGAGAAGTCCAAGATAGTGTTTTTTAGACTGGCTGCCACGAGCTGAATCGAATGCAGCCAAGAGCGAGCGTCTAGGACTTACGGTTCAGGAGTTATTCACAGAAACATGGTTCTTTTACTGCCAGCCGCGAAAGCGAAAATAACCAAGATCGAGCGTCTAGGATTTACTTGTCAATAACTCGCCTGGGAAACATCCAGAGAAGTCAAACACAGTGCTCCTATACTAATTGCCAGGCGCTGAGACGAATGCCGCCAAGATCGAGCGTCTAGGACTTACGGTTCAGGAGTTATTCACAGAAACATGGTTCTGAACATGCTGCCAATTTCTCGCCTGGGAAACATGCAGAGAAGTCCAAGATAGTGTTTTTTAGACTGGCTGCCACGAGCTGAATCGAATGCAGCCAAGAGCGAGCGTCTAGGACTTACGGTTCAGGAGTTATTCACAGAAACATGGTTCTGAACATGCTGCCAATTGCTCGCCTGGGAAACATGCAGAGAAGTCCAAGATAGTGTTTTTTAGACTGGCTGCCACGAGCTGAATCGAATGCAGCCAAGAGCGAGCGTCTAGGACTTACGGTTCAGGAGTTATTCACAGAAACATGGTTCTGAACATGCTGCCAATTGCTCGCCTGGGAAACATGCAGAGAAGTCCAAGATAGTGTTTTTTAGACTGGCTGCCACGAGCTGAATCGAATGCAGCCAAGAGCGAGCGTCTAGGACTTACGGTTCAGGAGTTATTCACAGAAACATGGTTCTGAACATGCTGCCAATTGCTCGCCTGGGAAACATGCAGAGAAGTCCAAGATAGTGTTTTTTAGACTGGCTGCCACGAGCTGAATCGAATGCAGCCAAGAGCGAGCGTCTAGGACTTACGGTTCAGGAGTTATTCACAGAAACATGGTTCTTTTACTGCCAGCCGCGAAAGCGAAAATAACCAAGATCGAGCGTCTAGGATTTACTTGTCAATAACTCGCCTGGGAAACATCCAGAGAAGTCAAACACAGTGCTCCTATACTAATTGCCAGGCGCTGAGACGAATGCCGCCAAGATCGAGCGTCTAGGACTTACGGTTCAGGAGTTATTCACAGAAACATGGTTCTGAACATGCTGCCAATTTCTCGCCTGGGAAACATGCAGAGAAGTCCAAGATAGTGTTTTTTAGACTGGCTGCCACGAGCTGAATCGAATGCAGCCAAGAGCGAGCGTCTAGGACTTACGGTTCAGGAGTTATTCACAGAAACATGGTTCTGAACATGCTGCCAATTGCTCGTCTGGGAAACATGCAGAGAAGTCCAAGATAGTGTTTTTTAGACTGGCTGCCACGAGCTGAATCGAATGCAGCCAAGAGCGAGCGTCTAGGACTTACGGTTCAGGAGTTATTCACAGAAACATGGTTCTGAACATGCTGCCAATTGCTCGCCTGGGAAACATGCAGAGAAGTCCAAGATAGTGTTTTTTAGACTGGCTGCCACGAGCTGAATCGAATGCAGCCAAGAGCGAGCGTCTAGGACTTACGGTTCAGGAGTTATTCACAGAAACATGGTTCTTTTACTGCCAGCCGCGAAAGCGAAAATAACCAAGATCGAGCGTCTAGGATTTACTTGTCAATAACTCGCCTGGGAAACATCCAGAGAAGTCAAACACAGTGCTCCTATACTAATTGCCAGGCGCTGAGACGAATGCCGCCAAGATCGAGCGTCTAGGACTTACGGTTCAGGAGTTATTCACAGAAACATGGTTCTGAACATGCTGCCAATTTCTCGCCTGGGAAACATGCAGAGAAGTCCAAGATAGTGTTTTTTAGACTGGCTGCCACGAGCTGAATCGAATGCAGCCAAGAGCGAGCGTCTAGGACTTACGGTTCAGGAGTTATTCACAGAAACATGGTTCTTTTACTGCCAGCCGCGAAAGCGAAAATAACCAAGATCGAGCGTCTAGGATTTACTTGTCAATAACTCGCCTGGGAAACATCCAGAGAAGTCAAACACAGTGCTCCTATACTAATTGCCAGGCGCTGAGACGAATGCCGCCAAGATCGAGCGTCTAGGACTTACGGTTCAGGAGTTATTCACAGAAACATGGTTTTGAACATGCTGCCAATTTCTCGCCTGGGAAACATGCAGAGAAGTCCAAGATAGTGTTTTTTAGACTGGCTGCCACGAGCTGAATCGAATGCAGCCAAGAGCGAGCGTCTAGGACTTACGGTTCAGGAGTTATTCACAGAAACATGGTTCTGAACATGCTGCCAATTGCTCGCCTGGGAAACATGCAGAGAAGTCCAAGATAGTGTTTTTTAGACTGGCTGCCACGAGCTGAATCGAATGCAGCCAAGAGCGAGCGTCTAGGACTTACGGTTCAGGAGTTATTCACAGAAACATGGTTCTGAACATGCTGCCAATTTCTCGCCTGGGAAACATGCAGAGAAGTCCAAGATAGTGTTTTTTAGACTGGCTGCCACGAGCTGAATCGAATGCAGCCAAGAGCGAGCGTCTAGGACTTACGGTTCAGGAGTTATTCACAGAAACATGGTTCTGAACATGCTGCCAATTGCTCGCCTGGGAAACATGCAGAGAAGTCCAAGATAGTGTTTTTTAGACTGGCTGCCACGAGCTGAATCGAATGCAGCCAAGAGCGAGCGTCTAGGACTTACGGTTCAGGAGTTATTCACAGAAACATGGTTCTGAACATGCTGACAATTGCTCGCCTGGGAAACATGCAGAGAAGTCCAAGATAGTGTTTTTTAGACTGGCTGCCACGAGCTGAATCGAATGCAGCCAAGAGCGAGCGTCTAGGACTTACGGTTCAGGAGTTATTCACAGAAACATGGTTCTGAAAATGCTGCCAATTGCTCGCCTGGGAAACAAGCAGAGAAGTCCAAGATAGTGTTTTTTAGACTGGCTGCCACGAGCTGAATCGAATGCAGCCAAGAGCGAGCGTCTAGGACTTACGGTTCAGGAGTTATTCACAGAAACATGGTTCTTTTACTGCCAGCCGCGAAAGCGAAAATAACCAAGATCGAGCGTCTAGGATTTACTTGTCAATAACTCGCCTGGGAAACATCCAGAGAAGTCAAACACAGTGCTCCTATACTAATTGCGTGGCGCTGAGACGAATGCCGCCAAGATCGAGCGTCTAGGACTTACGGTTCAAGAATTAGCTTTAGAAACATTTGCCTTAGGAACATGCAGAGAAGTCCAAGATAGTGTTTTTTAGACTGGCTGCCACGAGCTGAATCGAATGCAGCCAAGAGCGAGCGTCTAGGACTTACGGTTCAGGAGTTATTCACAGAAACATGGTTCTGAACATGCTGCCAATTGCTCGCCTGGGAAACATGCAGAGAAGTCCAAGATAGTGTTTTTTAGACTGGCTGCCACGAGCTGAATCGAATGCAGCCAAGAGCGAGCGTCTAGGACTTACGGTTCAGGAGTTATTCACAGAAACATGGTTCTGAACATGCTGCCAATTGCTCGCCTGGGAAACATGCAGAGAAGTCCAAGATAGTGTTTTTTAGACTGGCTGCCACGAGCTGAATCGAATGCAGCCAAGAGCGAGCGTCTAGGACTTACGGTTCAGGAGTTATTCACAGAAACATGGTTCTTTTACTGCCAGCCGCGAAAGCGAAAATAACCAAGATCGAGCGTCTAGGATTTACTTGTCAATAACTCGCCTGGGAAACATCCAGAGAAGTCAAACACAGTGCTCCTATACTAATTGCCAGGCGCTGAGACGAATGCCGCCAAGATCGAGCGTCTAGGACTTACGGTTCAGGAGTTATTCACAGAAACATGGTTCTGAACATGCTGCCAATTTCTCGCCTGGGAAACATGCAGAGAAGTCCAAGATAGTGTTTTTTAGACTGGCTGCCACGAGCTGAATCGAATGCAGCCAAGAGCGAGCGTCTAGGACTTACGGTTCAGGAGTTATTCACAGAAACATGGTTCTGAACATGCTGCCAATTGCTCGTCTGGGAAACATGCAGAGAAGTCCAAGATAGTGTTTTTTAGACTGGCTGCCACGAGCTGAATCGAATGCAGCCAAGAGCGAGCGTCTAGGACTTACGGTTCAGGAGTTATTCACAGAAACATGGTTCTGAACATGCTGCCAATTGCTCGCCTGGGAAACATGCAGAGAAGTCCAAGATAGTGTTTTTTAGACTGGCTGCCACGAGCTGAATCGAATGCAGCCAAGAGCGAGCGTCTAGGACTTACGGTTCAGGAGTTATTCACAGAAACATGGTTCTTTTACTGCCAGCCGCGAAAGCGAAAATAACCAAGATCGAGCGTCTAGGATTTACTTGTCAATAACTCGCCTGGGAAACATCCAGAGAAGTCAAACACAGTGCTCCTATACTAATTGCCAGGCGCTGAGACGAATGCCGCCAAGATCGAGCGTCTAGGACTTACGGTTCAGGAGTTATTCACAGAAACATGGTTCTGAACATGCTGCCAATTTCTCGCCTGGGAAACATGCAGAGAAGTCCAAGATAGTGTTTTTTAGACTGGCTGCCACGAGCTGAATCGAATGCAGCCAAGAGCGAGCGTCTAGGACTTACGGTTCAGGAGTTATTCACAGAAACATGGTTCTTTTACTGCCAGCCGCGAAAGCGAAAATAACCAAGATCGAGCGTCTAGGATTTACTTGTCAATAACTCGCCTGGGAAACATCCAGAGAAGTCAAACACAGTGCTCCTATACTAATTGCCAGGCGCTGAGACGAATGCCGCCAAGATCGAGCGTCTAGGACTTACGGTTCAGGAGTTATTCACAGAAACATGGTTTTGAACATGCTGCCAATTTCTCGCCTGGGAAACATGCAGAGAAGTCCAAGATAGTGTTTTTTAGACTGGCTGCCACGAGCTGAATCGAATGCAGCCAAGAGCGAGCGTCTAGGACTTACGGTTCAGGAGTTATTCACAGAAACATGGTTCTGAACATGCTGCCAATTGCTCGCCTGGGAAACATGCAGAGAAGTCCAAGATAGTGTTTTTTAGACTGGCTGCCACGAGCTGAATCGAATGCAGCCAAGAGCGAGCGTCTAGGACTTACGGTTCAGGAGTTATTCACAGAAACATGGTTCTGAACATGCTGCCAATTTCTCGCCTGGGAAACATGCAGAGAAGTCCAAGATAGTGTTTTTTAGACTGGCTGCCACGAGCTGAATCGAATGCAGCCAAGAGCGAGCGTCTAGGACTTACGGTTCAGGAGTTATTCACAGAAACATGGTTCTGAACATGCTGCCAATTGCTCGCCTGGGAAACATGCAGAGAAGTCCAAGATAGTGTTTTTTAGACTGGCTGCCACGAGCTGAATCGAATGCAGCCAAGAGCGAGCGTCTAGGACTTACGGTTCAGGAGTTATTCACAGAAACATGGTTCTGAACATGCTGACAATTGCTCGCCTGGGAAACATGCAGAGAAGTCCAAGATAGTGTTTTTTAGACTGGCTGCCACGAGCTGAATCGAATGCAGCCAAGAGCGAGCGTCTAGGACTTACGGTTCAGGAGTTATTCACAGAAACATGGTTCTGAAAATGCTGCCAATTGCTCGCCTGGGAAACAAGCAGAGAAGTCCAAGATAGTGTTTTTTAGACTGGCTGCCACGAGCTGAATCGAATGCAGCCAAGAGCGAGCGTCTAGGACTTACGGTTCAGGAGTTATTCACAGAAACATGGTTCTTTTACTGCCAGCCGCGAAAGCGAAAATAACCAAGATCGAGCGTCTAGGATTTACTTGTCAATAACTCGCCTGGGAAACATCCAGAGAAGTCAAACACAGTGCTCCTATACTAATTGCGTGGCGCTGAGACGAATGCCGCCAAGATCGAGCGTCTAGGACTTACGGTTCAAGAATTAGCTTTAGAAACATTTGCCTTAGGAACATGCAGAGAAGTCCAAGATAGTGTTTTTTAGACTGGCTGCCACGAGCTGAATCGAATGCAGCCAAGAGCGAGCGTCTAGGACTTACGGTTCAGGAGTTATTCACAGAAACATGGTTCTGAACATGCTGCCAATTGCTCGCCTGGGAAACATGCAGAGAAGTCCAAGATAGTGTTTTTTAGACTGGCTGCCACGAGCTGAATCGAATGCAGCCAAGAGCGAGCGTCTAGGACTTACGGTTCAGGAGTTATTCACAGAAACATGGTTCTGAACATGCTGCCAATTGCTCGCCTGGGAAACATGCAGAGAAGTCCAAGATAGTGTTTTTTAGACTGGCTGCCACGAGCTGAATCGAATGCAGCCAAGAGCGAGCGTCTAGGACTTACGGTTCAGGAGTTATTCACAGAAACATGGTTCTTTTACTGCCAGCCGCGAAAGCGAAAATAACCAAGATCGAGCGTCTAGGATTTACTTGTCAATAACTCGCCTGGGAAACATCCAGAGAAGTCAAACACAGTGCTCCTATACTAATTGCGTGGCGCTGAGACGAATGCCGCCAAGATCGAGCGTCTAGGACTTACGGTTCAAGAATTAGCTTTAGAAACATTTGCCTTAGGAACATGCAGAGAAGTCCAAGATAGTGTTTTTTAGACTGGCTGCCACGAGCTGAATCGAATGCAGCCAAGAGCGAGCGTCTAGGACTTACGGTTCAGGAGTTATTCACAGAAACATGGTTCTGAACATGCTGCCAATTGCTCGCCTGGGAAACATGCAGAGAAGTCCAAGATAGTGTTTTTTAGACTGGCTGCCACGAGCTGAATCGAATGCAGCCAAGAGCGAGCGTCTAGGACTTACGGTTCAGGAGTTATTCACAGAAACATGGTTCTGAACATGCTGCCAATTGCTCGCCTGGGAAACATGCAGAGAAGTCCAAGATAGTGTTTTTTAGACTGGCTGCCACGAGCTGAATCGAATGCAGCCAAGAGCGAGCGTCTAGGACTTACGGTTCAGGAGTTATTCACAGAAACATGGTTCTGAACATGCTGCCAATTGCTCGCCTGGGAAACAAGCAGAGAAGTCCAAGATAGTGTTTTTTAGACTGGCTGCCACGAGCTGAATCGAATGCAGCCAAGAGCGAGCGTCTAGGACTTACGGTTCAGGAGTTATTCACAGAAACATGGTTCTTTTACTGCCAGCCGCGAAAGCGAAAATAACCAAGATCGAGCGTCTAGGATTTACTTGTCAATAACTCGCCTGGGAAACATCCAGAGAAGTCAAACACAGTGCTCCTATACTAATTGCCTGGCGCTGAGACGAATGCCGCCAAGATCGAGCGTCTAGGACTTACGGTTCAAGAATTAGCTTTAGAAACATTTGCCTTAGGAACATGCAGAGAAGTCCAAGATAGTGTTTTTTAGACTGGCTGCCACGAGCTGAATCGAATGCAGCCAAGAGCGAGCGTCTAGGACTTACGGTTCAGGAGTTATTCACAGAAACATGGTTCTGAACATGCTGCCAATTGCTCGCCTGGGAAACATGCAGAGAAGTCCAAGATAGTGTTTTTTAGACTGGCTGCCACGAGCTGAATCGAATGCAGCCAAGAGCGAGCGTCTAGGACTTACGGTTCAGGAGTTATTCACAGAAACATGGTTCTTTTACTGCCAGCCGCGAAAGCGAAAATAACCAAGATCGAGCGTCTAGGATTTACTTGTCAATAACTCGCCTGGGAAACATCCAGAGAAGTCAAACACAGTGCTCCTATACTAATTGCCTGGCGCTGAGACGAATGCCGCCAAGATCGAGCGTCTAGGACTTACGGTTCAAGAATTAGCTTTAGAAACATTTGCCTTAGGAACATGCAGAGAAGTCCAAGATAGTGTTTTTTAGACTGGCTGCCACGAGCTGAATCGAATGCAGCCAAGAGCGAGCGTCTAGGACTTACGGTTCAGGAGTTATTCACAGAAACATGGTTCTGAACATGCTGCCAATTGCTCGCCTGGGAAACATGCAGAGAAGTCCAAGATAGTGTTTTTTAGACTGGCTGCCACGAGCTGAATCGAATGCAGCCAAGAGCGAGCGTCTAGGACTTACGGTTCAGGAGTTATTCACAGAAACATGGTTCTGAACATGCTGCCAATTGCTCGCCTGGGAAACATGCAGAGAAGGGAGGTCAATGTAGAAAAAAAAGGGGTAGCCAGGTTAGAGAGGGGTCAGACTATATTGGTGGGGGGAGAAACAGAATGTGGGGAGAGGACTAGACAACAAGATAAGGAGATCCTTTCGTTGCAAAACATCAGTGTAAATAAAAAGGACCGATTAATGTCAAATCACATTTCTGATAATAAAAGTGAAAAACTGACAGGCAAGTTAAAGTGTATGTTCACAAATGCCAGAAGTCTAGCAAGCAAAATGGGGGAGCTGGAGGCCTTGATACTGGAAGAAAATATAGATATAGTTGGTGTTGCTGAAACATGGCTGGACTCTTCACATGACTGGGCTGTAAATCTACAGGGTTTTACACTTTTTCGTAAAGACAGGACAAATAGGAAAGGTGGTGGTGTATGTCTGTATGTGAGAAGTGATATGAAGGAGAGTGTGAAAGAGACAATAGTGGGTGAAGACTGTGAGGAGGTTGAAACCTTGTGGGTGGAACTAGAAAAAGAGGTAAACACTGAAAAAATTACTTTTGGTGTAATCTATAGACCCCCCAATATAACTGAGGAGATGGAAGGTCAGCTATATAAACAGATGGAGCGGGCTGCACAGGCGGGTACTGTAGTGATAATGGGAGATTTTAATTTCCGGGATATTAATTGGTGTCATGGTTCGGCTTCAACTGCAAAGGGGAGACATTTCCTCAACCTGTTGCAGGAAAATTTTATGGGCCAGTTTGTGGAAAACCCGACTAGAGGTGAAGCTCTGTTGGATCTGGTCATTTCTAATAATGCAGATCTTGTTGGGAATGTCAATGTTCGTGAAAACCTCGGTAACAGTGATCATAATATAGTTACATTTTACCTATACTGTAAAAAACAAACGCAGGCTGGGAGGGCAAAAACATTTAATTTTAAGAAAGCCAATTTCCCCAGGATGAGGGCTGCAATTCAGGATATAGACTGGGAAGAACTAATGTCAAATAATGGAACAAATGATAAATGGGAGATTTTCAAATCTACTTTGAGTTATTATAGTGCAAAATTTATTCCTACAGGTAATAAGTATAAACGACTCAAATTAAACCCCACATGGCTTACACCTTCTGTGAAAGGGGCAATACATGACAAAAAAAGGGCATTTAAAAAATACAAATCTGAGGGTACAGCTGTAGCCTTTGTAAAATATAAAGAGCTTAATAAAATCTGTAAAAATGTAATAAAATTAGCAAAAATACAAAATGAAAGGCAGGTGGCCAAGGATAGTAAAACAAATCCTAAAAAATTCTTCAAGCATATAAATGCAAAAAAGCCAAGGTCTGAACATGTAGGACCCCTAGATAATGGTAATGGGGAGTTGATCACAGGGGATCAAGAGAAGGCAGAGTTACTAAATGGGTTCTTTAGCTCTGTATATACAACAGAAGAAAGAGCAGCTGATGTAGCCGGTGCCAGTGCTGTTAATCTATCAGTTGATATACTGAATTGGATGAATGTAGAGATGGTCCAAGCTAAATTAAATAAAATAAATGTGCACAAGGCTCCGGGACCAGATGGGTTACACCCTAGAATTCTTAAAGAGCTTAGTTCAGTTATTTCTGTCCCCCTTTTCATAATATTCAGAGAATCTCTAGTGACTGGTATAGTGCCAAGGGACTGGCGCAGGGCAAATGTGGTGCCTATTTTCAAAAAGGGCTCTAGGTCTTCCCCGGGTAATTATAGACCAGTAAGCTTAACATCCATCGTGGGGAAAATGTTTGAGGGGCTATTGAGGGACTATATACAGGATTATGTGACAATAAATTGCATTATAAGTGACAGCCAGCACGGTTTTACTAAGGACAGAAGTTGTCAAACTAACCTAATCTGTTTTTATGAAGAGGTGAGCAGAAGTCTAGACAGAGGGGCCGCTGTGGATTTAGTGTTTTTAGACTTTGCAAAGGCATTTGACACTGTCCCCCATAGACGCCTAATGGGTAAATTAAGGACTATAGGTTTAGAAAATATAGTTTGTAATTGGATTGAGAATTGGCTCAAGGACCGTATCCAGAGGGTTGTGGTCAATGATTCCTTCTCTGAATGGTCCCCGGTTATAAGTGGTGTACCCCAGGGTTCAGTGCTGGGACCACTATTATTCAACTTATTTATTAATGATATAGAGGAAGGGATTAATAGCACTATTTCTATTTTTGCAGATGACACCAAGCTATGTAATATAGTTCAGACTATGGAAGATGTTCATGAATTACAGGCAGATTTAAACAAACTAAGTGTTTGGGCGTCCACTTGGCAAATGAAGTTTAATGTAGATAAATGTAAAGTTATGCATCTTGGTACCAACAACCTGCATGCATCATATGTCCTAGGGGGCGCTACACTGGCGGATTCACTTGTTGAGAAGGATCTGGGTGTACTTGTAAATCATAAACTCAATAACAGCATGCAGTGTCAATCAGCTGCTTCAAAGGCCAGCAGGATATTGTCGTGTATTAAAAGAGGCATGGACTCGCGGGACAGGGATGTAATAATGCCACTTTACAAAGCATTAGTGAGGCCTCATCTAGAATATGCAGTTCAGTTCTGGGCTCCAGTTCATAGAAAGGATGCCCTGGAGTTGGAAAAAATACAAAGAAGAGCAACGAAGCTAATAAGGGGCATGGAGAATTTAAGTTATGAGGAAAGATTGAAAGAATTAAACCTATTTAGCCTTGAAAAAAGAAGACTAAGGGGGGACATGATTAACTTATATAAATATATTAATGGCACATACAAAAAATATGGTGAAATCCTGTTCCTTGTAAAACCCCCTCAAAAAACAAGGGGGCACTCCCTCCGTCTGGAGAAAAAAAGGTTCAAGCTGCAGAGGCGACAAGGCTTCTTTACAGTGAGAACTGTGAATTTATGGAATAGCCTACCGCAGGAGCTGGTCACAGCAGGGACAGTAGATGGCTTTAAAAAAGGGTTAGATAATTTCCTAGAACAAAAAAATATTAGCTCCTATGTGTAGAAATTTTTCCTTCCCTTTTCCCTTCCCTTGGTTGAACTTGATGGACATGTGTCTTTTTTCAGCCGTACTAACTATGTAACTATGTAAGTCCAAGATAGTGTTTTTTAGACTGGCTGCCACGAGCTGAATCGAATGCAGCCAAGAGCGAGCGTCTAGGACTTACGGTTCAGGAGTTATTCACAGAAACATGGTTCTGAACATGCTGCCAATTGCTCGCCTGGGAAACATGCAGAGAAGTCCAAGATAGTGTTTTTTAGACTGGCTGCCACGAGCTGAATCGAATGCAGCCAAGAGCGAGCGTCTAGGACTTACGGTTCAGGAGTTATTCACAGAAACATGGTTCTGAACATGCTGCCAATTGCTCGCCTGGGAAACATGCAGAGAAGTCCAAGATAGTGTTTTTTAGACTGGCTGCCACGAGCTGAATCGAATGCAGCCAAGAGCGAGCGTCTAGGACTTACGGTTCAGGAGTTATTCACAGAAACATGGTTCTGAAAATGCTGCCAATTGCTCGCCTGGGAAACAAGCAGAGAAGTCCAAGATAGTGTTTTTTAGACTGGCTGCCACGAGCTGAATCGAATGCAGCCAAGAGCGAGCGTCTAGGACTTACGGTTCAGGAGTTATTCACAGAAACATGGTTCTTTTACTGCCAGCCGCGAAAGCGAAAATAACCAAGATCGAGCGTCTAGGATTTACTTGTCAATAACTCGCCTGGGAAACATCCAGAGAAGTCAAACACAGTGCTCCTATACTAATTGCGTGGCGCTGAGACGAATGCCGCCAAGATCGAGCGTCTAGGACTTACGGTTCAAGAATTAGCTTTAGAAACATTTGCCTTAGGAACATGCAGAGAAGTCCAAGATAGTGTTTTTTAGACTGGCTGCCACGAGCTGAATCGAATGCAGCCAAGAGCGAGCGTCTAGGACTTACGGTTCAGGAGTTATTCACAGAAACATGGTTCTGAACATGCTGCCAATTGCTCGCCTGGGAAACATGCAGAGAAGTCCAAGATAGTGTTTTTTAGACTGGCTGCCACGAGCTGAATCGAATGCAGCCAAGAGCGAGCGTCTAGGACTTACGGTTCAGGAGTTATTCACAGAAACATGGTTCTGAACATGCTGACAATTGCTCGCCTGGGAAACATGCAGAGAAGTCCAAGATAGTGTTTTTTAGACTGGCTGCCACGAGCTGAATCGAATGCAGCCAAGAGCGAGCGTCTAGGACTTACGGTTCAGGAGTTATTCACAGAAACATGGTTCTGAAAATGCTGCCAATTGCTCGCCTGGGAAACAAGCAGAGAAGTCCAAGATAGTGTTTTTTAGACTGGCTGCCACGAGCTGAATCGAATGCAGCCAAGAGCGAGCGTCTAGGACTTACGGTTCAGGAGTTATTCACAGAAACATGGTTCTGAACATGCTGCCAATTGCTCGCCTGGGAAACATGCAGAGAAGTCCAAGATAGTGTTTTTTAGACTGGCTGCCACGAGCTGAATCGAATGCAGCCAAGAGCGAGCGTCTAGGACTTACGGTTCAGGAGTTATTCACAGAAACATGGTTCTGAACATGCTGCCAATTTCTCGCCTGGGAAACATGCAGAGAAGTCCAAGATAGTGTTTTTTAGACTGGCTGCCACGAGCTGAATCGAATGCAGCCAAGAGCGAGCGTCTAGGACTTACGGTTCAGGAGTTATTCACAGAAACATGGTTCTGAACATGCTGCCAATTGCTCGCCTGGGAAACATGCAGAGAAGTCCAAGATAGTGTTTTTTAGACTGGCTGCCACGAGCTGAATCGAATGCAGCCAAGAGCGAGCGTCTAGGACTTACGGTTCAGGAGTTATTCACAGAAACATGGTTCTGAACATGCTGACAATTGCTCGCCTGGGAAACATGCAGAGAAGTCCAAGATAGTGTTTTTTAGACTGGCTGCCACGAGCTGAATCGAATGCAGCCAAGAGCGAGCGTCTAGGACTTACGGTTCAGGAGTTATTCACAGAAACATGGTTCTGAAAATGCTGCCAATTGCTCGCCTGGGAAACAAGCAGAGAAGTCCAAGATAGTGTTTTTTAGACTGGCTGCCACGAGCTGAATCGAATGCAGCCAAGAGCGAGCGTCTAGGACTTACGGTTCAGGAGTTATTCACAGAAACATGGTTCTTTTACTGCCAGCCGCGAAAGCGAAAATAACCAAGATCGAGCGTCTAGGATTTACTTGTCAATAACTCGCCTGGGAAACATCCAGAGAAGTCAAACACAGTGCTCCTATACTAATTGCGTGGCGCTGAGACGAATGCCGCCAAGATCGAGCGTCTAGGACTTACGGTTCAAGAATTAGCTTTAGAAACATTTGCCTTAGGAACATGCAGAGAAGTCCAAGATAGTGTTTTTTAGACTGGCTGCCACGAGCTGAATCGAATGCAGCCAAGAGCGAGCGTCTAGGACTTACGGTTCAGGAGTTATTCACAGAAACATGGTTCTGAACATGCTGCCAATTGCTCGCCTGGGAAACATGCAGAGAAGTCCAAGATAGTGTTTTTTAGACTGGCTGCCACGAGCTGAATCGAATGCAGCCAAGAGCGAGCGTCTAGGACTTACGGTTCAGGAGTTATTCACAGAAACATGGTTCTGAACATGCTGCCAATTGCTCGCCTGGGAAACATGCAGAGAAGTCCAAGATAGTGTTTTTTAGACTGGCTGCCACGAGCTGAATCGAATGCAGCCAAGAGCGAGCGTCTAGGACTTACGGTTCAGGAGTTATTCACAGAAACATGGTTCTTTTACTGCCAGCCGCGAAAGCGAAAATAACCAAGATCGAGCGTCTAGGATTTACTTGTCAATAACTCGCCTGGGAAACATCCAGAGAAGTCAAACACAGTGCTCCTATACTAATTGCGTGGCGCTGAGACGAATGCCGCCAAGATCGAGCGTCTAGGACTTACGGTTCAAGAATTAGCTTTAGAAACATTTGCCTTAGGAACATGCAGAGAAGTCCAAGATAGTGTTTTTTAGACTGGCTGCCACGAGCTGAATCGAATGCAGCCAAGAGCGAGCGTCTAGGACTTACGGTTCAGGAGTTATTCACAGAAACATGGTTCTGAACATGCTGCCAATTGCTCGCCTGGGAAACATGCAGAGAAGTCCAAGATAGTGTTTTTTAGACTGGCTGCCACGAGCTGAATCGAATGCAGCCAAGAGCGAGCGTCTAGGACTTACGGTTCAGGAGTTATTCACAGAAACATGGTTCTGAACATGCTGCCAATTGCTCGCCTGGGAAACATGCAGAGAAGTCCAAGATAGTGTTTTTTAGACTGGCTGCCACGAGCTGAATCGAATGCAGCCAAGAGCGAGCGTCTAGGACTTACGGTTCAGGAGTTATTCACAGAAACATGGTTCTGAACATGCTGCCAATTGCTCGCCTGGGAAACAAGCAGAGAAGTCCAAGATAGTGTTTTTTAGACTGGCTGCCACGAGCTGAATCGAATGCAGCCAAGAGCGAGCGTCTAGGACTTACGGTTCAGGAGTTATTCACAGAAACATGGTTCTTTTACTGCCAGCCGCGAAAGCGAAAATAACCAAGATCGAGCGTCTAGGATTTACTTGTCAATAACTCGCCTGGGAAACATCCAGAGAAGTCAAACACAGTGCTCCTATACTAATTGCCTGGCGCTGAGACGAATGCCGCCAAGATCGAGCGTCTAGGACTTACGGTTCAAGAATTAGCTTTAGAAACATTTGCCTTAGGAACATGCAGAGAAGTCCAAGATAGTGTTTTTTAGACTGGCTGCCACGAGCTGAATCGAATGCAGCCAAGAGCGAGCGTCTAGGACTTACGGTTCAGGAGTTATTCACAGAAACATGGTTCTGAACATGCTGCCAATTGCTCGCCTGGGAAACATGCAGAGAAGTCCAAGATAGTGTTTTTTAGACTGGCTGCCACGAGCTGAATCGAATGCAGCCAAGAGCGAGCGTCTAGGACTTACGGTTCAGGAGTTATTCACAGAAACATGGTTCTGAACATGCTGCCAATTGCTCGCCTGGGAAACATGCAGAGAAGTCCAAGATAGTGTTTTTTAGACTGGCTGCCACGAGCTGAATCGAATGCAGCCAAGAGCGAGCGTCTAGGACTTACGGTTCAGGAGTTATTCACAGAAACATGGTTCTGAACATGCTGCCAATTGCTCGCCTGGGAAACATGCAGAGAAGTCCAAGATAGTGTTTTTTAGACTGGCTGCCACGAGCTGAATCGAATGCAGCCAAGAGCGAGCGTCTAGGACTTACGGTTCAGGAGTTATTCACAGAAACATGGTTCTGAACATGCTGACAATTGCTCGCCTGGGAAACATGCAGAGAAGTCCAAGATAGTGTTTTTTAGACTGGCTGCCACGAGCTGAATCGAATGCAGCCAAGAGCGAGCGTCTAGGACTTACGGTTCAGGAGTTATTCACAGAAACATGGTTCTGAAAATGCTGCCAATTGCTCGCCTGGGAAACAAGCAGAGAAGTCCAAGATAGTGTTTTTTAGACTGGCTGCCACGAGCTGAATCGAATGCAGCCAAGAGCGAGCGTCTAGGACTTACGGTTCAGGAGTTATTCACAGAAACATGGTTCTTTTACTGCCAGCCGCGAAAGCGAAAATAACCAAGATCGAGCGTCTAGGATTTACTTGTCAATAACTCGCCTGGGAAACATCCAGAGAAGTCAAACACAGTGCTCCTATACTAATTGCGTGGCGCTGAGACGAATGCCGCCAAGATCGAGCGTCTAGGACTTACGGTTCAAGAATTAGCTTTAGAAACATTTGCCTTAGGAACATGCAGAGAAGTCCAAGATAGTGTTTTTTAGACTGGCTGCCACGAGCTGAATCGAATGCAGCCAAGAGCGAGCGTCTAGGACTTACGGTTCAGGAGTTATTCACAGAAACATGGTTCTGAACATGCTGCCAATTGCTCGCCTGGGAAACATGCAGAGAAGTCCAAGATAGTGTTTTTTAGACTGGCTGCCACGAGCTGAATCGAATGCAGCCAAGAGCGAGCGTCTAGGACTTACGGTTCAGGAGTTATTCACAGAAACATGGTTCTTTTACTGCCAGCCGCGAAAGCGAAAATAACCAAGATCGAGCGTCTAGGATTTACTTGTCAATAACTCGCCTGGGAAACATCCAGAGAAGTCAAACACAGTGCTCCTATACTAATTGCCAGGCGCTGAGACGAATGCCGCCAAGATCGAGCGTCTAGGACTTACGGTTCAGGAGTTATTCACAGAAACATGGTTCTGAACATGCTGCCAATTTCTCGCCTGGGAAACATGCAGAGAAGTCCAAGATAGTGTTTTTTAGACTGGCTGCCACGAGCTGAATCGAATGCAGCCAAGAGCGAGCGTCTAGGACTTACGGGTTCAGGAGTTATTCACAGAAACATGGTTCTTTTACTGCCAGCCGCGAAAGCGAAAATAACCAAGATCGAGCGTCTAGGATTTACTTGTCAATAACTCGCCTGGGAAACATCCAGAGAAGTCAAACACAGTGCTCCTATACTAATTGCCAGGCGCTGAGACGAATGCCGCCAAGATCGAGCGTCTAGGACTTACGGTTCAGGAGTTATTCACAGAAACATGGTTCTGAACATGCTGCCAATTTCTCGCCTGGGAAACATGCAGAGAAGTCCAAGATAGTGTTTTTTAGACTGGCTGCCACGAGCTGAATCGAATGCAGCCAAGAGCGAGCGTCTAGGACTTACGGTTCAGGAGTTATTCACAGAAACATGGTTCTGAACATGCTGCCAATTGCTCGTCTGGGAAACATGCAGAGAAGTCCAAGATAGTGTTTTTTAGACTGGCTGCCACGAGCTGAATCGAATGCAGCCAAGAGCGAGCGTCTAGGACTTACGGTTCAGGAGTTATTCACAGAAACATGGTTCTGAACATGCTGCCAATTGCTCGCCTGGGAAACATGCAGAGAAGTCCAAGATAGTGTTTTTTAGACTGGCTGCCACGAGCTGAATCGAATGCAGCCAAGAGCGAGCGTCTAGGACTTACGGTTCAGGAGTTATTCACAGAAACATGGTTCTTTTACTGCCAGCCGCGAAAGCGAAAATAACCAAGATCGAGCGTCTAGGATTTACTTGTCAATAACTCGCCTGGGAAACATCCAGAGAAGTCAAACACAGTGCTCCTATACTAATTGCCAGGCGCTGAGACGAATGCCGCCAAGATCGAGCGTCTAGGACTTACGGTTCAGGAGTTATTCACAGAAACATGGTTCTGAACATGCTGCCAATTTCTCGCCTGGGAAACATGCAGAGAAGTCCAAGATAGTGTTTTTTAGACTGGCTGCCACGAGCTGAATCGAATGCAGCCAAGAGCGAGCGTCTAGGACTTACGGTTCAGGAGTTATTCACAGAAACATGGTTCTTTTACTGCCAGCCGCGAAAGCGAAAATAACCAAGATCGAGCGTCTAGGATTTACTTGTCAATAACTCGCCTGGGAAACATCCAGAGAAGTCAAACACAGTGCTCCTATACTAATTGCCAGGCGCTGAGACGAATGCCGCCAAGATCGAGCGTCTAGGACTTACGGTTCAGGAGTTATTCACAGAAACATGGTTTTGAACATGCTGCCAATTTCTCGCCTGGGAAACATGCAGAGAAGTCCAAGATAGTGTTTTTTAGACTGGCTGCCACGAGCTGAATCGAATGCAGCCAAGAGCGAGCGTCTAGGACTTACGGTTCAGGAGTTATTCACAGAAACATGGTTCTGAACATGCTGCCAATTGCTCGCCTGGGAAACATGCAGAGAAGTCCAAGATAGTGTTTTTTAGACTGGCTGCCACGAGCTGAATCGAATGCAGCCAAGAGCGAGCGTCTAGGACTTACGGTTCAGGAGTTATTCACAGAAACATGGTTCTTTTACTGCCAGCCGCGAAAGCGAAAATAACCAAGATCGAGCGTCTAGGATTTACTTGTCAATAACTCGCCTGGGAAACATCCAGAGAAGTCAAACACAGTGCTCCTATACTAATTGCCAGGCGCTGAGACGAATGCCGCCAAGATCGAGCGTCTAGGACTTACGGTTCAGGAGTTATTCACAGAAACATGGTTCTGAACATGCTGCCAATTTCTCGCCTGGGAAACATGCAGAAAAGTCCAAGATAGTGTTTTTTAGACTGGCTGCCACGAGCTGAATCGAATGCAGCCAAGAGCGAGCGTCTAGGACTTACGGTTCAGGAGTTATTCACAGAAACATGGTTCTTTTACTGCCAGCCGCGAAAGCGAAAATAACCAAGATCGAGCGTCTAGGATTTACTTGTCAATAACTCGCCTGGGAAACATCCAGAGAAGTCAAACACAGTGCTCCTATACTAATTGCCAGGCGCTGAGACGAATGCCGCCAAGATCGAGCGTCTAGGACTTACGGTTCAGGAGTTATTCACAGAAACATGGTTTTGAACATGCTGCCAATTTCTCGCCTGGGAAACATGCAGAGAAGTCCAAGATAGTGTTTTTTAGACTGGCTGCCACGAGCTGAATCGAATGCAGCCAAGAGCGAGCGTCTAGGACTTACGGTTCAGGAGTTATTCACAGAAACATGGTTCTGAACATGCTGCCAATTGCTCGCCTGGGAAACATGCAGAGAAGTCCAAGATAGTGTTTTTTAGACTGGCTGCCACGAGCTGAATCGAATGCAGCCAAGAGCGAGCGTCTAGGACTTACGGTTCAGGAGTTATTCACAGAAACATGGTTCTGAACATGCTGCCAATTTCTCGCCTGGGAAACATGCAGAGAAGTCCAAGATAGTGTTTTTTAGACTGGCTGCCACGAGCTGAATCGAATGCAGCCAAGAGCGAGCGTCTAGGACTTACGGTTCAGGAGTTATTCACAGAAACATGGTTCTGAACATGCTGCCAATTGCTCGCCTGGGAAACATGCAGAGAAGTCCAAGATAGTGTTTTTTAGACTGGCTGCCACGAGCTGAATCGAATGCAGCCAAGAGCGAGCGTCTAGGACTTACGGTTCAGGAGTTATTCACAGAAACATGGTTCTGAACATGCTGACAATTGCTCGCCTGGGAAACATGCAGAGAAGTCCAAGATAGTGTTTTTTAGACTGGCTGCCACGAGCTGAATCGAATGCAGCCAAGAGCGAGCGTCTAGGACTTACGGTTCAGGAGTTATTCACAGAAACATGGTTCTGAACATGCTGCCAATTGCTCGCCTGGGAAACATGCAGAGAAGTCCAAGATAGTGTTTTTTAGACTGGCTGCCACGAGCTGAATCGAATGCAGCCAAGAGCGAGCGTCTAGGACTTACGGTTCAGGAGTTATTCACAGAAACATGGTTCTTTTACTGCCAGCCGCGAAAGCGAAAATAACCAAGATCGAGCGTCTAGGATTTACTTGTCAATAACTCGCCTGGGAAACATCCAGAGAAGTCAAACACAGTGCTCCTATACTAATTGCCAGGCGCTGAGACGAATGCCGCCAAGATCGAGCGTCTAGGACTTACGGTTCAGGAGTTATTCACAGAAACATGGTTCTGAACATGCTGCCAATTTCTCGCCTGGGAAACATGCAGAGAAGTCCAAGATAGTGTTTTTTAGACTGGCTGCCACGAGCTGAATCGAATGCAGCCAAGAGCGAGCGTCTAGGACTTACGGTTCAGGAGTTATTCACAGAAACATGGTTCTTTTACTGCCAGCCGCGAAAGCGAAAATAACCAAGATCGAGCGTCTAGGATTTACTTGTCAATAACTCGCCTGGGAAACATCCAGAGAAGTCAAACACAGTGCTCCTATACTAATTGCCAGGCGCTGAGACGAATGCCGCCAAGATCGAGCGTCTAGGACTTACGGTTCAGGAGTTATTCACAGAAACATGGTTCTGAACATGCTGCCAATTTCTCGCCTGGGAAACATGCAGAGAAGTCCAAGATAGTGTTTTTTAGACTGGCTGCCACGAGCTGAATCGAATGCAGCCAAGAGCGAGCGTCTAGGACTTACGGTTCAGGAGTTATTCACAGAAACATGGTTCTGAACATGCTGCCAATTGCTCGCCTGGGAAACATGCAGAGAAGTCCAAGATAGTGTTTTTTAGACTGGCTGCCACGAGCTGAATCGAATGCAGCCAAGAGCGAGCGTCTAGGACTTACGGTTCAGGAGTTATTCACAGAAACATGGTTCTGAACATGCTGCCAATTGCTCGCCTGGGAAACATGCAGAGAAGTCCAAGATAGTGTTTTTTAGACTGGCTGCCACGAGCTGAATCGAATGCAGCCAAGAGCGAGCGTCTAGGACTTACGGTTCAGGAGTTATTCACAGAAACATGGTTCTGAACATGCTGCCAATTGCTCGCCTGGGAAACATGCAGAGAAGTCCAAGATAGTGTTTTTTAGACTGGCTGCCACGAGCTGAATCGAATGCAGCCAAGAGCGAGCGTCTAGGACTTACGGTTCAGGAGTTATTCACAGAAACATGGTTCTTTTACTGCCAGCCGCGAAAGCGAAAATAACCAAGATCGAGCGTCTAGGATTTACTTGTCAATAACTCGCCTGGGAAACATCCAGAGAAGTCAAACACAGTGCTCCTATACTAATTGCCAGGCGCTGAGACGAATGCCGCCAAGATCGAGCGTCTAGGACTTACGGTTCAGGAGTTATTCACAGAAACATGGTTCTGAACATGCTGCCAATTTCTCGCCTGGGAAACATGCAGAGAAGTCCAAGATAGTGTTTTTTAGACTGGCTGCCACGAGCTGAATCGAATGCAGCCAAGAGCGAGCGTCTAGGACTTACGGTTCAGGAGTTATTCACAGAAACATGGTTCTGAACATGCTGCCAATTGCTCGCCTGGGAAACATGCAGAGAAGTCCAAGATAGTGTTTTTTAGACTGGCTGCCACGAGCTGAATCGAATGCAGCCAAGAGCGAGCGTCTAGGACTTACGGTTCAGGAGTTATTCACAGAAACATGGTTCTGAACATGCTGCCAATTGCTCGCCTGGGAAACATGCAGAGAAGTCCAAGATAGTGTTTTTTAGACTGGCTGCCACGAGCTGAATCGAATGCAGCCAAGAGCGAGCGTCTAGGACTTACGGTTCAGGAGTTATTCACAGAAACATGGTTCTGAACATGCTGCCAATTGCTCGCCTGGGAAACATGCAGAGAAGTCCAAGATAGTGTTTTTTAGACTGGCTGCCACGAGCTGAATCGAATGCAGCCAAGAGCGAGCGTCTAGGACTTACGGTTCAGGAGTTATTCACAGAAACATGGTTCTTTTACTGCCAGCCGCGAAAGCGAAAATAACCAAGATCGAGCGTCTAGGATTTACTTGTCAATAACTCGCCTGGGAAACATCCAGAGAAGTCAAACACAGTGCTCCTATACTAATTGCCAGGCGCTGAGACGAATGCCGCCAAGATCGAGCGTCTAGGACTTACGGTTCAGGAGTTATTCACAGAAACATGGTTCTGAACATGCTGCCAATTTCTCGCCTGGGAAACATGCAGAGAAGTCCAAGATAGTGTTTTTTAGACTGGCTGCCACGAGCTGAATCGAATGCAGCCAAGAGCGAGCGTCTAGGACTTACGGTTCAGGAGTTATTCACAGAAACATGGTTCTGAACATGCTGCCAATTGCTCGTCTGGGAAACATGCAGAGAAGTCCAAGATAGTGTTTTTTAGACTGGCTGCCACGAGCTGAATCGAATGCAGCCAAGAGCGAGCGTCTAGGACTTACGGTTCAGGAGTTATTCACAGAAACATGGTTCTGAACATGCTGCCAATTGCTCGCCTGGGAAACATGCAGAGAAGTCCAAGATAGTGTTTTTTAGACTGGCTGCCACGAGCTGAATCGAATGCAGCCAAGAGCGAGCGTCTAGGACTTACGGTTCAGGAGTTATTCACAGAAACATGGTTCTTTTACTGCCAGCCGCGAAAGCGAAAATAACCAAGATCGAGCGTCTAGGATTTACTTGTCAATAACTCGCCTGGGAAACATCCAGAGAAGTCAAACACAGTGCTCCTATACTAACTGCCAGGCGCTGAGACGAATGCCGCCAAGATCGAGCGTCTAGGACTTACGGTTCAGGAGTTATTCACAGAAACATGGTTCTGAACATGCTGCCAATTTCTCGCCTGGGAAACATGCAGAGAAGTCCAAGATAGTGTTTTTTAGACTGGCTGCCACGAGCTGAATCGAATGCAGCCAAGAGCGAGCGTCTAGGACTTACGGTTCAGGAGTTATTCACAGAAACATGGTTCTTTTACTGCCAGCCGCGAAAGCGAAAATAACCAAGATCGAGCGTCTAGGATTTACTTGTCAATAACTCGCCTGGGAAACATCCAGAGAAGTCAAACACAGTGCTCCTATACTAATTGCCAGGCGCTGAGACGAATGCCGCCAAGATCGAGCGTCTAGGACTTACGGTTCAGGAGTTATTCACAGAAACATGGTTTTGAACATGCTGCCAATTTCTCGCCTGGGAAACATGCAGAGAAGTCCAAGATAGTGTTTTTTAGACTGGCTGCCACGAGCTGAATCGAATGCAGCCAAGAGCGAGCGTCTAGGACTTACGGTTCAGGAGTTATTCACAGAAACATGGTTCTGAACATGCTGCCAATTGCTCGCCTGGGAAACATGCAGAGAAGTCCAAGATAGTGTTTTTTAGACTGGCTGCCACGAGCTGAATCGAATGCAGCCAAGAGCGAGCGTCTAGGACTTACGGTTCAGGAGTTATTCACAGAAACATGGTTCTGAACATGCTGCCAATTTCTCGCCTGGGAAACATGCAGAGAAGTCCAAGATAGTGTTTTTTAGACTGGCTGCCACGAGCTGAATCGAATGCAGCCAAGAGCGAGCGTCTAGGACTTACGGTTCAGGAGTTATTCACAGAAACATGGTTCTGAACATGCTGCCAATTGCTCGCCTGGGAAACATGCAGAGAAGTCCAAGATAGTGTTTTTTAGACTGGCTGCCACGAGCTGAATCGAATGCAGCCAAGAGCGAGCGTCTAGGACTTATGGTTCAGGAGTTATTCACAGAAACATGGTTCTGAACATGCTGACAATTGCTCGCCTGGGAAACATGCAGAGAAGTCCAAGATAGTGTTTTTTAGACTGGCTGCCACGAGCTGAATCGAATGCAGCCAAGAGCGAGCGTCTAGGACTTACGGTTCAGGAGTTATTCACAGAAACATGGTTCTGAAAATGCTGCCAATTGCTCGCCTGGGAAACAAGCAGAGAAGTCCAAGATAGTGTTTTTTAGACTGGCTGCCACGAGCTGAATCGAATGCAGCCAAGAGCGAGCGTCTAGGACTTACGGTTCAGGAGTTATTCACAGAAACATGGTTCTTTTACTGCCAGCCGCGAAAGCGAAAATAACCAAGATCGAGCGTCTAGGATTTACTTGTCAATAACTCGCCTGGGAAACATCCAGAGAAGTCAAACACAGTGCTCCTATACTAATTGCGTGGCGCTGAGACGAATGCCGCCAAGATCGAGCGTCTAGGACTTACGGTTCAAGAATTAGCTTTAGAAACATTTGCCTTAGGAACATGCAGAGAAGTCCAAGATAGTGTTTTTTAGACTGGCTGCCACGAGCTGAATCGAATGCAGCCAAGAGCGAGCGTCTAGGACTTACGGTTCAGGAGTTATTCACAGAAACATGGTTCTGAACATGCTGCCAATTGCTCGCCTGGGAAACATGCAGAGAAGTCCAAGATAGTGTTTTTTAGACTGGCTGCCACGAGCTGAATCGAATGCAGCCAAGAGCGAGCGTCTAGGACTTACGGTTCAGGAGTTATTCACAGAAACATGGTTCTGAACATGCTGCCAATTGCTCGCCTGGGAAACATGCAGAGAAGTCCAAGATAGTGTTTTTTAGACTGGCTGCCACGAGCTGAATCGAATGCAGCCAAGAGCGAGCGTCTAGGACTTACGGTTCAGGAGTTATTCACAGAAACATGGTTCTTTTACTGCCAGCCGCGAAAGCGAAAATAACCAAGATCGAGCGTCTAGGATTTACTTGTCAATAACTCGCCTGGGAAACATCCAGAGAAGTCAAACACAGTGCTCCTATACTAATTGCGTGGCGCTGAGACGAATGCCGCCAAGATCGAGCGTCTAGGACTTACGGTTCAAGAATTAGCTTTAGAAACATTTCCCTTAGGAACATGCAGAGAAGTCCAAGATAGTGTTTTTTAGACTGGCTGCCACGAGCTGAATCGAATGCAGCCAAGAGCGAGCGTCTAGGACTTACGGTTCAGGAGTTATTCACAGAAACATGGTTCTGAACATGCTGCCAATTGCTCGCCTGGGAAACATGCAGAGAAGTCCAAGATAGTGTTTTTTAGACTGGCTGCCACGAGCTGAATCGAATGCAGCCAAGAGCGAGCGTCTAGGACTTACGGTTCAGGAGTTATTCACAGAAACATGGTTCTGAACATGCTGCCAATTGCTCGCCTGGGAAACATGCAGAGAAGTCCAAGATAGTGTTTTTTAGACTGGCTGCCACGAGCTGAATCGAATGCAGCCAAGAGCGAGCGTCTAGGACTTACGGTTCAGGAGTTATTCACAGAAACATGGTTCTGAACATGCTGCCAATTGCTCGCCTGGGAAACAAGCAGAGAAGTCCAAGATAGTGTTTTTTAGACTGGCTGCCACGAGCTGAATCGAATGCAGCCAAGAGCGAGCGTCTAGGACTTACGGTTCAGGAGTTATTCACAGAAACATGGTTCTTTTACTGCCAGCCGCGAAAGCGAAAATAACCAAGATCGAGCGTCTAGGATTTACTTGTCAATAACTCGCCTGGGAAACATCCAGAGAAGTCAAACACAGTGCTCCTATACTAATTGCCTGGCGCTGAGACGAATGCCGCCAAGATCGAGCGTCTAGGACTTACGGTTCAAGAATTAGCTTTAGAAACATTTGCCTTAGGAACATGCAGAGAAGTCCAAGATAGTGTTTTTTAGACTGGCTGCCACGAGCTGAATCGAATGCAGCCAAGAGCGAGCGTCTAGGACTTACGGTTCAGGAGTTATTCACAGAAACATGGTTCTGAACATGCTGCCAATTGCTCGCCTGGGAAACATGCAGAGAAGTCCAAGATAGTGTTTTTTAGACTGGCTGCCACGAGCTGAATCGAATGCAGCCAAGAGCGAGCGTCTAGGACTTACGGTTCAGGAGTTATTCACAGAAACATGGTTCTTTTACTGCCAGCCGCGAAAGCGAAAATAACCAAGATCGAGCGTCTAGGATTTACTTGTCAATAACTCGCCTGGGAAACATCCAGAGAAGTCAAACACAGTGCTCCTATACTAATTGCCTGGCGCTGAGACGAATGCCGCCAAGATCGAGCGTCTAGGACTTACGGTTCAAGAATTAGCTTTAGAAACATTTGCCTTAGGAACATGCAGAGAAGTCCAAGATAGTGTTTTTTAGACTGGCTGCCACGAGCTGAATCGAATGCAGCCAAGAGCGAGCGTCTAGGACTTACGGTTCAGGAGTTATTCACAGAAACATGGTTCTGAACATGCTGCCAATTGCTCGCCTGGGAAACATGCAGAGAAGTCCAAGATAGTGTTTTTTAGACTGGCTGCCACGAGCTGAATCGAATGCAGCCAAGAGCGAGCGTCTAGGACTTACGGTTCAGGAGTTATTCACAGAAACATGGTTCTGAACATGCTGCCAATTGCTCGCCTGGGAAACATGCAGAGAAGTCCAAGATAGTGTTTTTTAGACTGGCTGCCACGAGCTGAATCGAATGCAGCCAAGAGCGAGCGTCTAGGACTTACGGTTCAGGAGTTATTCACAGAAACATGGTTCTGAACATGCTGCCAATTGCTCGCCTGGGAAACATGCAGAGAAGTCCAAGATAGTGTTTTTTAGACTGGCTGCCACGAGCTGAATCGAATGCAGCCAAGAGCGAGCGTCTAGGACTTACGGTTCAGGAGTTATTCACAGAAACATGGTTCTGAACATGCTGACAATTGCTCGCCTGGGAAACATGCAGAGAAGTCCAAGATAGTGTTTTTTAGACTGGCTGCCACGAGCTGAATCGAATGCAGCCAAGAGCGAGCGTCTAGGACTTACGGTTCAGGAGTTATTCACAGAAACATGGTTCTGAAAATGCTGCCAATTGCTCGCCTGGGAAACAAGCAGAGAAGTCCAAGATAGTGTTTTTTAGACTGGCTGCCACGAGCTGAATCGAATGCAGCCAAGAGCGAGCGTCTAGGACTTACGGTTCAGGAGTTATTCACAGAAACATGGTTCTTTTACTGCCAGCCGCGAAAGCGAAAATAACCAAGATCGAGCGTCTAGGATTTACTTGTCAATAACTCGCCTGGGAAACATCCAGAGAAGTCAAACACAGTGCTCCTATACTAATTGCGTGGCGCTGAGACGAATGCCGCCAAGATCGAGCGTCTAGGACTTACGGTTCAAGAATTAGCTTTAGAAACATTTGCCTTAGGAACATGCAGAGAAGTCCAAGATAGTGTTTTTTAGACTGGCTGCCACGAGCTGAATCGAATGCAGCCAAGAGCGAGCGTCTAGGACTTACGGTTCAGGAGTTATTCACAGAAACATGGTTCTGAACATGCTGCCAATTGCTCGCCTGGGAAACATGCAGAGAAGTCCAAGATAGTGTTTTTTAGACTGGCTGCCACGAGCTGAATCGAATGCAGCCAAGAGCGAGCGTCTAGGACTTACGGTTCAGGAGTTATTCACAGAAACATGGTTCTGAACATGCTGACAATTGCTCGCCTGGGAAACATGCAGAGAAGTCCAAGATAGTGTTTTTTAGACTGGCTGCCACGAGCTGAATCGAATGCAGCCAAGAGCGAGCGTCTAGGACTTACGGTTCAGGAGTTATTCACAGAAACATGGTTCTGAAAATGCTGCCAATTGCTCGCCTGGGAAACAAGCAGAGAAGTCCAAGATAGTGTTTTTTAGACTGGCTGCCACGAGCTGAATCGAATGCAGCCAAGAGCGAGCGTCTAGGACTTACGGTTCAGGAGTTATTCACAGAAACATGGTTCTGAACATGCTGCCAATTGCTCGCCTGGGAAACATGCAGAGAAGTCCAAGATAGTGTTTTTTAGACTGGCTGCCACGAGCTGAATCGAATGCAGCCAAGAGCGAGCGTCTAGGACTTACGGTTCAGGAGTTATTCACAGAAACATGGTTCTGAACATGCTGCCAATTTCTCGCCTGGGAAACATGCAGAGAAGTCCAAGATAGTGTTTTTTAGACTGGCTGCCACGAGCTGAATCGAATGCAGCCAAGAGCGAGCGTCTAGGACTTACGGTTCAGGAGTTATTCACAGAAACATGGTTCTGAACATGCTGCCAATTGCTCGCCTGGGAAACATGCAGAGAAGTCCAAGATAGTGTTTTTTAGACTGGCTGCCACGAGCTGAATCGAATGCAGCCAAGAGCGAGCGTCTAGGACTTACGGTTCAGGAGTTATTCACAGAAACATGGTTCTGAACATGCTGACAATTGCTCGCCTGGGAAACATGCAGAGAAGTCCAAGATAGTGTTTTTTAGACTGGCTGCCACGAGCTGAATCGAATGCAGCCAAGAGCGAGCGTCTAGGACTTACGGTTCAGGAGTTATTCACAGAAACATGGTTCTGAAAATGCTGCCAATTGCTCGCCTGGGAAACAAGCAGAGAAGTCCAAGATAGTGTTTTTTAGACTGGCTGCCACGAGCTGAATCGAATGCAGCCAAGAGCGAGCGTCTAGGACTTACGGTTCAGGAGTTATTCACAGAAACATGGTTCTTTTACTGCCAGCCGCGAAAGCGAAAATAACCAAGATCGAGCGTCTAGGATTTACTTGTCAATAACTCGCCTGGGAAACATCCAGAGAAGTCAAACACAGTGCTCCTATACTAATTGCGTGGCGCTGAGACGAATGCCGCCAAGATCGAGCGTCTAGGACTTACGGTTCAAGAATTAGCTTTAGAAACATTTGCCTTAGGAACATGCAGAGAAGTCCAAGATAGTGTTTTTTAGACTGGCTGCCACGAGCTGAATCGAATGCAGCCAAGAGCGAGCGTCTAGGACTTACGGTTCAGGAGTTATTCACAGAAACATGGTTCTGAACATGCTGCCAATTGCTCGCCTGGGAAACATGCAGAGAAGTCCAAGATAGTGTTTTTTAGACTGGCTGCCACGAGCTGAATCGAATGCAGCCAAGAGCGAGCGTCTAGGACTTACGGTTCAGGAGTTATTCACAGAAACATGGTTCTGAACATGCTGCCAATTGCTCGCCTGGGAAACATGCAGAGAAGTCCAAGATAGTGTTTTTTAGACTGGCTGCCACGAGCTGAATCGAATGCAGCCAAGAGCGAGCGTCTAGGACTTACGGTTCAGGAGTTATTCACAGAAACATGGTTCTTTTACTGCCAGCCGCGAAAGCGAAAATAACCAAGATCGAGCGTCTAGGATTTACTTGTCAATAACTCGCCTGGGAAACATCCAGAGAAGTCAAACACAGTGCTCCTATACTAATTGCGTGGCGCTGAGACGAATGCCGCCAAGATCGAGCGTCTAGGACTTACGGTTCAAGAATTAGCTTTAGAAACATTTGCCTTAGGAACATGCAGAGAAGTCCAAGATAGTGTTTTTTAGACTGGCTGCCACGAGCTGAATCGAATGCAGCCAAGAGCGAGCGTCTAGGACTTACGGTTCAGGAGTTATTCACAGAAACATGGTTCTGAACATGCTGCCAATTGCTCGCCTGGGAAACATGCAGAGAAGTCCAAGATAGTGTTTTTTAGACTGGCTGCCACGAGCTGAATCGAATGCAGCCAAGAGCGAGCGTCTAGGACTTACGGTTCAGGAGTTATTCACAGAAACATGGTTCTGAACATGCTGCCAATTGCTCGCCTGGGAAACATGCAGAGAAGTCCAAGATAGTGTTTTTTAGACTGGCTGCCACGAGCTGAATCGAATGCAGCCAAGAGCGAGCGTCTAGGACTTACGGTTCAGGAGTTATTCACAGAAACATGGTTCTGAACATGCTGCCAATTGCTCGCCTGGGAAACAAGCAGAGAAGTCCAAGATAGTGTTTTTTAGACTGGCTGCCACGAGCTGAATCGAATGCAGCCAAGAGCGAGCGTCTAGGACTTACGGTTCAGGAGTTATTCACAGAAACATGGTTCTTTTACTGCCAGCCGCGAAAGCGAAAATAACCAAGATCGAGCGTCTAGGATTTACTTGTCAATAACTCGCCTGGGAAACATCCAGAGAAGTCAAACACAGTGCTCCTATACTAATTGCCTGGCGCTGAGACGAATGCCGCCAAGATCGAGCGTCTAGGACTTACGGTTCAAGAATTAGCTTTAGAAACATTTGCCTTAGGAACATGCAGAGAAGTCCAAGATAGTGTTTTTTAGACTGGCTGCCACGAGCTGAATCGAATGCAGCCAAGAGCGAGCGTCTAGGACTTACGGTTCAGGAGTTATTCACAGAAACATGGTTCTGAACATGCTGCCAATTGCTCGCCTGGGAAACATGCAGAGAAGTCCAAGATAGTGTTTTTTAGACTGGCTGCCACGAGCTGAATCGAATGCAGCCAAGAGCGAGCGTCTAGGACTTACGGTTCAGGAGTTATTCACAGAAACATGGTTCTTTTACTGCCAGCCGCGAAAGCGAAAATAACCAAGATCGAGCGTCTAGGATTTACTTGTCAATAACTCGCCTGGGAAACATCCAGAGAAGTCAAACACAGTGCTCCTATACTAATTGCCTGGCGCTGAGACGAATGCCGCCAAGATCGAGCGTCTAGGACTTACGGTTCAAGAATTAGCTTTAGAAACATTTGCCTTAGGAACATGCAGAGAAGTCCAAGATAGTGTTTTTTAGACTGGCTGCCACGAGCTGAATCGAATGCAGCCAAGAGCGAGCGTCTAGGACTTACGGTTCAGGAGTTATTCACAGAAACATGGTTCTGAACATGCTGCCAATTGCTCGCCTGGGAAACATGCAGAGAAGTCCAAGATAGTGTTTTTTAGACTGGCTGCCACGAGCTGAATCGAATGCAGCCAAGAGCGAGCGTCTAGGACTTACGGTTCAGGAGTTATTCACAGAAACATGGTTCTGAACATGCTGCCAATTGCTCGCCTGGGAAACATGCAGAGAAGTCCAAGATAGTGTTTTTTAGACTGGCTGCCACGAGCTGAATCGAATGCAGCCAAGAGCGAGCGTCTAGGACTTACGGTTCAGGAGTTATTCACAGAAACATGGTTCTGAACATGCTGCCAATTGCTCGCCTGGGAAACATGCAGAGAAGTCCAAGATAGTGTTTTTTAGACTGGCTGCCACGAGCTGAATCGAATGCAGCCAAGAGCGAGCGTCTAGGACTTACGGTTCAGGAGTTATTCACAGAAACATGGTTCTGAACATGCTGACAATTGCTCGCCTGGGAAACATGCAGAGAAGTCCAAGATAGTGTTTTTTAGACTGGCTGCCACGAGCTGAATCGAATGCAGCCAAGAGCGAGCGTCTAGGACTTACGGTTCAGGAGTTATTCACAGAAACATGGTTCTGAAAATGCTGCCAATTGCTCGCCTGGGAAACAAGCAGAGAAGTCCAAGATAGTGTTTTTTAGACTGGCTGCCACGAGCTGAATCGAATGCAGCCAAGAGCGAGCGTCTAGGACTTACGGTTCAGGAGTTATTCACAGAAACATGGTTCTTTTACTGCCAGCCGCGAAAGCGAAAATAACCAAGATCGAGCGTCTAGGATTTACTTGTCAATAACTCGCCTGGGAAACATCCAGAGAAGTCAAACACAGTGCTCCTATACTAATTGCGTGGCGCTGAGACGAATGCCGCCAAGATCGAGCGTCTAGGACTTACGGTTCAAGAATTAGCTTTAGAAACATTTGCCTTAGGAACATGCAGAGAAGTCCAAGATAGTGTTTTTTAGACTGGCTGCCACGAGCTGAATCGAATGCAGCCAAGAGCGAGCGTCTAGGACTTACGGTTCAGGAGTTATTCACAGAAACATGGTTCTGAACATGCTGCCAATTGCTCGCCTGGGAAACATGCAGAGAAGTCCAAGATAGTGTTTTTTAGACTGGCTGCCACGAGCTGAATCGAATGCAGCCAAGAGCGAGCGTCTAGGACTTACGGTTCAGGAGTTATTCACAGAAACATGGTTCTTTTACTGCCAGCCGCGAAAGCGAAAATAACCAAGATCGAGCGTCTAGGATTTACTTGTCAATAACTCGCCTGGGAAACATCCAGAGAAGTCAAACACAGTGCTCCTATACTAATTGCCAGGCGCTGAGACGAATGCCGCCAAGATCGAGCGTCTAGGACTTACGGTTCAGGAGTTATTCACAGAAACATGGTTCTGCACATGCTGCCAATTTCTCGCCTGGGAAACATGCAGAGAAGTCCAAGATAGTGTTTTTTAGACTGGCTGCCACGAGCTGAATCGAATGCAGCCAAGAGCGAGCGTCTAGGACTTACGGTTCAGGAGTTATTCACAGAAACATGGTTCTTTTACTGCCAGCCGCGAAAGCGAAAATAACCAAGATCGAGCGTCTAGGATTTACTTGTCAATAACTCGCCTGGGAAACATCCAGAGAAGTCAAACACAGTGCTCCTATACTAATTGCCAGGCGCTGAGACGAATGCCGCCAAGATCGAGCGTCTAGGACTTACGGTTCAGGAGTTATTCACAGAAACATGGTTTTGAACATGCTGCCAATTTCTCGCCTGGGAAACATGCAGAGAAGTCCAAGATAGTGTTTTTTAGACTGGCTGCCACGAGCTGAATCGAATGCAGCCAAGAGCGAGCGTCTAGGACTTACGGTTCAGGAGTTATTCACAGAAACATGGTTCTGAACATGCTGCCAATTGCTCGCCTGGGAAACATGCAGAGAAGTCCAAGATAGTGTTTTTTAGACTGGCTGCCACGAGCTGAATCGAATGCAGCCAAGAGCGAGCGTCTAGGACTTACGGTTCAGGAGTTATTCACAGAAACATGGTTCTGAACATGCTGCCAATTTCTCGCCTGGGAAACATGCAGAGAAGTCCAAGATAGTGTTTTTTAGACTGGCTGCCACGAGCTGAATCGAATGCAGCCAAGAGCGAGCGTCTAGGACTTACGGTTCAGGAGTTATTCACAGAAACATGGTTCTGAACATGCTGCCAATTGCTCGCCTGGGAAACATGCAGAGAAGTCCAAGATAGTGTTTTTTAGACTGGCTGCCACGAGCTGAATCGAATGCAGCCAAGAGCGAGCGTCTAGGACTTACGGTTCAGGAGTTATTCACAGAAACATGGTTCTGAACATGCTGACAATTGCTCGCCTGGGAAACATGCAGAGAAGTCCAAGATAGTGTTTTTTAGACTGGCTGCCACGAGCTGAATCGAATGCAGCCAAGAGCGAGCGTCTAGGACTTACGGTTCAGGAGTTATTCACAGAAACATGGTTCTGAAAATGCTGCCAATTGCTCGCCTGGGAAACAAGCAGAGAAGTCCAAGATAGTGTTTTTTAGACTGGCTGCCACGAGCTGAATCGAATGCAGCCAAGAGCGAGCGTCTAGGACTTACGGTTCAGGAGTTATTCACAGAAACATGGTTCTTTTACTGCCAGCCGCGAAAGCGAAAATAACCAAGATCGAGCGTCTAGGATTTACTTGTCAATAACTCGCCTGGGAAAACATCCAGAGAAGTCAAACACAGTGCTCCTATACTAATTGCGTGGCGCTGAGACGAATGCCGCCAAGATCGAGCGTCTAGGACTTACGGTTCAAGAATTAGCTTTAGAAACATTTGCCTTAGGAACATGCAGAGAAGTCCAAGATAGTGTTTTTTAGACTGGCTGCCACGAGCTGAATCGAATGCAGCCAAGAGCGAGCGTCTAGGACTTACGGTTCAGGAGTTATTCACAGAAACATGGTTCTGAACATGCTGCCAATTGCTCGCCTGGGAAACATGCAGAGAAGTCCAAGATAGTGTTTTTTAGACTGGCTGCCACGAGCGAATCGAATGCAGCCAAGAGCGAGCGTCTAGGACTTACGGTTCAGGAGTTATTCACAGAAACATGGTTCTGAACATGCTGCCAATTGCTCGCCTGGGAAACATGCAGAGAAGTCCAAGATAGTGTTTTTTAGACTGGCTGCCACGAGCTGAATCGAATGCAGCCAAGAGCGAGCGTCTAGGACTTACGGTTCAGGAGTTATTCACAGAAACATGGTTCTTTTACTGCCAGCCGCGAAAGCGAAAATAACCAAGATCGAGCGTCTAGGATTTACTTGTCAATAACTCGCCTGGGAAACATC